>NC_135390.1:1582500-1703699 GCF_051989625.1 Stigmatopora argus | reverse complement strand
TCTCTCTGTCTCTTCTCTCTCTCTGTCTCTCTCTCTCTCTGTCTCTCTCTCTCTCTGTCTCTCTCTCTCTCTGTCTCTCTCTCTCTCTGTCTCTCTCTCTCTGTCTCTCTCTCTCTGTCTCTCTCTCTCTGTCTCTCTCTCTCTGTCTCTCTCTCTCTGTCTCTCTCTCTCTGTCTCTCTCTCTCTGTCTCTCTCTCTCTGTCTCTCTCTCTCTGTCTCTCTCTCTCTGTCTCTCTCTCTCTGTCTCTCTCTCTCTCTGTCTCTCTCTCTGTCTCTCTCTGTCTCTCTCTCTGTCTCTCTCTCTGTCTCTCTCTCTGTCTCTCTCTCTGTCTCTCTCTCTGTCTCTCTCTCTGTCTCTCTCTCTGTCTCTCTCTCTGTCTGTCTCTCTGTCTCTGTCTCTCTGTCTCTGTCTCTCTGTCTCTGTCTCTCTGTCTCTGTCTCTCTGTCTCTGTCTCTCTGTCTCTGTCTCTCTGTCTCTGTCTCTCTGTCTCTGTCTCTCTGTCTCTGTCTCTCTGTCTCTGTCTCTCTGTCTCTCTGTCTCTGTCTCTCTGTCTCTGTCTCTCTGTCTCTGTCTCTCTGTCTCTGTCTCTCTGTCTCTGTCTCTCTGTCTCTGTCTCTCTGTCTCTGTCTCTCTGTCTCTGTCTCTCTGTCTCTCTCTGTCTCTCTCTCTCTCAGTAGTGTATATTGTTTGGAAGTTTGTTGATTTAAGTGAATGTCATATCTTGATAGTAAATAGAGAAAATATTTGTTGGTAGATTTGGAAGAAGAAATAGAAACTCCATTGTTGTAAGGAATTGGGAGAGAAGCAGAACAGGGTAAGCGAAAAATGTACAATGCAGTGTGTTTTTACACAGAAGATATGATATAATCAAATAATGATAAAATAATAAATAATGTATAAATTGTTTGAAATGTCATATTTGGATGATTGCATAGGGCCTATCCATCATGCTTAAAAATGAGCCTGTATTTTGTGTGAGTTTTACCTATTCTGCTCGAGGCCTAATTAACAAAAAGACCAGAGGTAGGGAGAAGAGAGGAGTCAGATGTGCACGGCACCACCCGACCCCGAAGACAGACATGGCTGACGATAAGATAGATGGCTGATAAGAAAGCATTAACAATAAATGCTCCCAGTTAAAGGCAGACCCGTAGTAATGAGACCGACTCTGCGGACGACGACTAAGACAGACGTCTCGAGGACACTGACTCCACTGACTCCGACCCCAACTGACAACAACCTGACGGCAACTAACAGAAAACACATCGCAAAATCCTTCCACCCCATCATGTGATCAGGTTCAGGCAAGATTTCAAACAGAGACCACATTTAAGAGCCTGGCTAAAGAGATCCCAATTCCTGGAAAAGACCCCATGATTCTCAGTCAACAAGGTGGGTAAATTGGAAAATGTTATTAAAAGGTTTTGAGTTTTTTTCAGAAATAGCTGCCAGGATTGGCCGCCAGTGAGGAAATGTGGACACTGGTGTTGAAAAATTAAAGGAGGCATGAGCCTGCTATTCGGTGATGTAGTGAGGCTGATCTGTGTCTTCTATTTTCCTCGACCAATCTGATGGCATTTTTTCTCAATCAGGTTAAGAAATTGTTCAACCGGAGATTTCTTTTGTTCTTTTTGCCCCTCCAGTGTTTTCTGTCTTCCGTGGCATGTTCCCATCCTCCACACCAACTGTGTAAAAGCGTCCTGACTTCACATCGCTGATGGATCCCAGTTCTCACATCGACCAATGCAAGCAGTGTTTTAAACATGCTGGCAGCTGAAGTTAGAAACAAACTAAAAAATGACCTTGACTGATTAGAAGGGAAGGGTTTTTTACTTGTCATAATTTAAAACTCTTTGGCAGACAGAGAGACAGCAAATTGTCAGATGACATGAGACAAACTCAAAAATAGTTTTTAGTGTTGCAGTTAGCAAAGGCTTAAAAATGGTCTCAAATATCTAACAGGTAAATACAGAGAGACATAAAGAACCAGGTTCTGTAAGCACCGGAGGGGTCGAGGCGGGAGTCGTGGGAGGGTCTTCCCCGTCAGAGACGCAGGGGGTGTTCGTCAACCTTCATCGAACCCAAACTTGCTTCAATGGTGATCTATTATGTACCGCTCTCCCACAGATACAGCAAAAACCAACTGCGGGATGCAGAGAGGCCCGTTCTCAAAGAGAAACCTCTGGCACGTGACCTGGCACCCTGGCAGCAACTACAGCATCAGCAACAACAAGAGCCAGTTGGACTATTCTACTCTGACAAGAACTGGTCTGACTACTAAAAAGGTGCCCAGGTATGGGAGATGCAGGTAAAGCAGAACCTCATCACTCCGTGGTGGCCAATATGGACATTTAAGGAAAGCGGACACAGATGTGCCTTTAAGTCTGCCAAATTCCAGGCCATCAAGGACTGAAATTGCTGGACAGGCACTTGAACATCAGTTTACTTTGATAATAATGTGTGCACAAGTGACCCAGAAGGGCAGAGATTTACTCAACAAACTGTGAGCGACCATCTTTTGCAGCCAGGATGGACTAATTATTCGGTTCCCGGATGGGACTGTGATGAACGGTGGGCTAAGCCTGTCTGTTAGAAGGAACATGGTCTTGCAATGAGAACTGCCCGAAGCAACAGCTAGCATTATTTGGGTCCATTTTCAACCTGAGAATATGGGGGAAGGCAGTGTCTACTCGGTCTTTCTGCGGTGGAGGCCCTGAGCCCCTCCTTTGCCTTATACCGCCCTCCTATCGATTCCTTCCATCTCACATTTTATTAGGATAGAGACAGTGATTTGGTCTACCATTTCAATCAATGCAGGGGTTTGACACTATAGGCAAATGAGGGGTGACAGTTGCCACAGAGCTAACTCAGGAACAGGGTACATTATGAGTCTAAAATTGTATCATCACATTTCATTAAAGTTTGCATTAGGAAACAAAACAAAGCTTGAGAACATGGACCCATAGTAAGACTATGCCATCCCGTGACCGGATGATTTGCCTAAAGACGTTTCGCCGACGGACGTTTGACAGACGGACAGGTCGCCGAATGGACGTTCCACCGAACGGAGGTTTCGCCGTAACGGGATTCGCGCGCTCGCCCCGCCCCCGGATGGTGTGTGTACATGTTTTTCAACCTCGCCCCGCGGGCCATATACGGCCGTTACAGGTAACGTTCATTTAGGAATAACAATGGCATGTACTGCCCCCCGCTGGGCATATTTCTAAATACAAGTACGTTTGGGAGTAAATAGACATGGTTTAAATGAATTAGTCAAGAGCCAGTACAAAGATAACCATTTTACTTGCTTTTTAATATTGAACACATTATCAATAAGATGCCATTCAAAAATTATTTTATTAAAAAGAAGACAAAGCAAATTCACAGATGGTGTTTTTATTAAAGCAGTAAAAAATTTACACATTTTGTACAAAAATTACAAATACAATACAAACTATGTACAAAAATTACAAATACAATACAAACTTACAAATTATGTACAAAGGGAATTCACAGATGGCAGTGGCAGTTTTTATTAAAACATTAAAACTTACAAATTAAGCACCATGGCTTCTAGGTACTGTAGTTTGTTTGGAAATTGATCCGGGTTTTCATAGTCATCCGTGAGCTTTTTTTTTAACCGTTCATTAACAGCTGCGTATGACTTTTTGGTCTGTCTGGGTATAATACCGCCATAAGCCTGATGTATTCGTATTTCCCAATCACGTTGCTCTAATTTGAGTTTGCTTATCAGACAAGATAAATTTGGATGGACAACTGACACTCTACATTGAAATGCACGGTGCCAACCTTCAACAGAATTATTAGTGTGTGGTATTCCCAGCAAGGTCTTTTCTCTAACATTCCATAAGGGGATAGCAAAACATGGACCGCGTCGCCGTCACCTTCCCCTTGGCTCACCTAGCCAACCCGGATGTCCGGTGTAAAAAAAGACAACAAGAACAACAAGACCGCTTTCTACTTCCACTTTAAATCTTCATCTCAAAATGTACTGCCCCCCGCTGGACATATTTCTAAATACAAGTACGTACGTGCTGCCAATGTTTTTTTTATCCTTGCGTTTAAAGTAGTAGCCATTTGCCATATTTTAGGAAATAAATATTCAAAATGATTTGCTGAGAACCTTAATTCAAAGATTAATCTCAATGTTTTCTATGCTGGTGTAAGTTTACTACTACTTTATTTTCGCTATTTCTTCTGTCACGCACTGTTCTGCGTGAACTCCAAATGGCTACTACTTTAAACGCAAAGATAAAATAAAAAAAATTGGCAGCACATTGTAGTGTATGTAGTACGTACGTATGTATTTATAAATATGTCCAGTACTTGTATTTAGAAATATGTCCAGTACTTGTATTTAGAAATATGTCCAGCGGGGGCAGTACATGCCATTGTTATTGTGGGGGGCAGTACATGCCCTTGTTATTCCTAAATGAATGTTATCTGTAACGGCTGTATATGGCCCGCGGGCCGAGGTTAAAAAACATGTACACACGATCCGGGGGCGGGGCGAGCACGCGCGAATCCCGTTTCGGCGAAACCTCCGTTCGGCCGAATGGACGTTCGGTGGAACGTCCATTCGGCGGCCTGTCCGTCTGTCAAACGTCCGTCGGCAAAACGTCTTTTGGCGAATCGTCCGAGTACCATGCCATCCAGCAACAGATTGGAAACACGGTCAAATCACACACGTTGTATTCTCCATGTACTGAAGGTTTTTGTATACAGGACAGACACCGCAGTGGATATGGGAGTTTTGGAACATGCCACGTTGACGGAAGTGAGCTTTTTGGTGTTTTCTTGTCGTCACAAGGACACCGAACAGGACTCGCTGCCGGACTCACTGTTGTCTGAGTGGCCTGTCACAGTTGGACCCTGCTCGACATTGACTCCAGTCATATTTTAGGTAGATCCGACTGTTTTGTTAACCTCCCCCACTGCCCTGTAAAAGGAGGCAGCGGAGGGCATTGCATGAGGATTGTGGGAGGCTGAGGCCTTAGAAGGATCAGACTACCCCTTTCACACTCTCTTTTTGCTAGTATATAGAAGAAAAAAAGTGACCTACACTGTTTTGTTTCACCCTAGTGACTGGGAGTTCAAGGGGTCTATGAAAAAAAGCAGTATTTTCTTTAATAGGACTGGGATCTCAGGGAGGGGCTCATCTTGATTACCGTAAACAGCTCCAACATTATGACGCATCGCAGACCAAGCCGTGTTTGAGACATGTTCCTTGTTCTGAGTCTATGTGGGAAACCCGAGGCTTTATCATTGGCTTTGCTTAATGTTGGAATTATTGTATATAAGTTATCCTGATTTTAGTTTAGACTGTTGAAATGTTAGTTAATAGAATTAGAGTGTCTTGAACCCTGGGGAGTTTCACCTTATTCAACAAAGAGGAACTACCCAGGGGGGCCGACGCCTGTCTGAACTATTGTGTGAGGGTTGCAGGATATCGGGAAGGATACTATAAAGATGTTATCTTGAAGGGGCATATGGTCATGATCAAAGAACCTCTTGTAACTGGGAGAGAGCTCTCTCTCTCCTTTGATCAGCTTGAAACTTCCTGTAACTTGGACACTCCCAAAACACAATAAGAGACTTTGCAGGAGGGGACATTTTCAGAGTGTGTCGACGGACTGAGATGCGAACGTTCCCGAGACCCTCTCATTTTTTAAATAAAATAACCTCAATTCTTTGTGGTCCTACTTTTTTCAGATTGGTGATACAAATGTCTGGTGTTTAAACCTAACACTTAAGGATTAGGAATTCAAGAGCACTAATCAAAGAACATTTAGGCATATTCTCTATGTCTCACTTGACTGAAGGGACATTACTGAAAATATTTTTTACAGATTTATACAGATACTGGACAGCGTAAACTGTTGGGGATGCGGTAGCAAAAGAGGCAACTGGCTATCAGTGGGACATTGAAGTTAATTATGTTGTAAAACAATTGCAGTAAAACAATTGCAGTCAAAAAAAATTCTGCCTCCTGTGAAAGTTGTCTGATGTGAGCTACAAAAAGCTCCCCCAGTGGACAAGTAAAGTATGTGACAGGGGAATGTTTCTGAGTAAGTTGCCCGTGTAATAATGTGAAGGTGACAAGGAGGACAGTGCCGACAGAATGTTCATGCACGCAGTAAGTGAAGAGGTACTTACGCGGTTCCATTTTGTGGGCCTTCATCTGTGGCCTGAGGACATTCTGCTACCTTTGTCTTACTTGCTTCCATTTTTTAGTTAGACTGATAGCTGGGTTTGGTTTATGGTTGGTTCATTTTTGTATTATTTATTGTTGAGTAGAGAATAAAATAAAAAAGGGGGAAATGTATACGAAAGTACGTTTGGCCGATAAGCGCGATTGTTATGACTTTCGTCATGTTTCTAATTTTAGTTAAAGGAAGTAACGTACGGCTGGAGAAATTTTGGCAGAAGGACTGAAATTATCAAACAACTTTTGGGACAACGCGAATGCAGAGTGAGAAGCCCATAATGGTATTGTAGTTGAATTACATTCTGAGAGAAAAAGTGTGGTATGTCAACTTCCCTTTTGTAAAGTGAATAACTGCAATTTGAGGAAATCCGACAGGTTAGGATTGATCGAGGTCATAGGTTCCGAGCCTCAGTAAACTTGGGAGTCAGAGGAAGATAAATCCCATCAGGCGGATTGTCGTTACAGCGTAAGGTACTGACAGTGACCATAGATGACTTGAAGGGTGAATGCCAGTGCTGAGGGCAGGTATATCCATGGACAAAGGCCCACTGTTTTACAATTTTTCAGGATCAATTGACCCCATTGCTATAGCCCCACTTAGAATATCTAGACTCGACCTATGGGGCATGTAGGATGACGGCTTGCTGCCGGACCTCCGGACAACAGGAAGGAAAGGCACTAATGTGGGGGTTTAACATACGGGTACATACGAACATGTCTGCAAATTGCGTTTAAGTCGAAAAATGTTCGTAAGTCCAATTTAGTATTTCGCGCCTTTTTCAGAGTAGTACTTCTTTCCGCCACCAATACCGACGTCTGGCGCTGTGAGAGCTCAGCTCACCCAGCATCTACCTTCTTCTTCGTTGCAATGCGGAAGTGCGTGAATGTATCTCCACTGTGCAAAGAAACTTTTTCATTTGTATCATTAAATATCTCATGCATCCATTATTGAATATGGTTGGTAAAAAGCTAAAGGCTTCTATTGAGGGAGTTGCAAGGAAGAGGCAAGCCATTTCATTTGAAACGAGTGGCAATAATAACGACGCTTGATGCGCGTGAGAGTGGTGAGCGTTGCACATATATGTACAACTTGAATCGTTCGACCGTCAGTACCATTTATAAACAAAAAGATCGAGCAGCAGGACCCAAATATTGAACGTTGTACAAAGTTTGCAAATCAATTGAATGATGCCATACAGTGCTACCGCATCATTTATGATGAAAAAAAGAAGAAAACTGTGCAATCGTCGTTAGATCGCTTCTTTCGGCCAGTTTCTAATACATAAATCTCTCTCTCTCTATACAGTACTGTACATATTCTCTCCATTTTATTAAAAAAAAATTTCAGTACAAACCAATGCGTGTTACTTATACAAGCCTTAAACATACAAATGCACTTATATCAACCTTCAATAAACTTATATAGGCCTTAAACATCAATTATAATACAAAATATAGCACTGAATCAACTTACAAACAAATTCAACTTATGAACAATCGCTCGGAACCTAACTCGTTCGTAAGTAGGGGAGCGTCTGTAATAGCCAAATAGAAATAAACATTAAAGTTGTTAACTTTCAGACGAGCTGTCTGGTTTCCAAAGAAGGGAATCGGGCAGAAAGAGGCCCTAAAAATGCGGCGATAACACAAACACATGATAACCCTGCCAGCAAAATGACTACATGCAGGACGCAGGACACTCCCTTATCTTCTCGCAGGAAGGCACGGCTGGGGCCCAAGTCTTCCATGCCCTGGGACGATGGACAGACACGAGTTGATGGACAGACACGAGTTGATGGACGGCTGACAGGACGGGGTAGGATGAGCCTTTCCTTTGTCCTCAAGTTGTATAATGGCACTTGCAGGAGAGAGAGACATCAGCATTCTATCAAATCTTTGCGAGGACGAGGATCGGATAGAATTTACTCCAGCACGCTGTTTTGTGACTTCTGTCTTAGACAATAAATTGTTCTGATTAGAACGCGTTGTGTTTGGAGTCCTTTTTGGAAATGAATATGCATGGAACTTTAACAATTGCAGGGTCAATAGTGGATTAAAAAAATAGTTTTTTTTTGCACCAGGACACCCTAGGCCGCAGTCCGACGACTGACATTGTGGTCATGTCATCGGACTTGCGGCCTCATGTCTTGGACACTCGGGAAAAGAGAGGGGCAGACCTGTCAAGCGATCATCACCTGTTTGTGAGTTGGCTTCGATGGTGGGGGAGGATACCGATGTGGCCCGGCAGACCCAGACGTTTTTTGAGAGTCTGTTTGGAACGCCTAGCAGAGTACCCCATCAGAAGGCATTTCAACTCCCACTTCCGGTAGAGCTTCCCTCATGTCCAGGAAGAGGTGGGGGAAATTGAGTCTGAGTGGACCATGATCCGCGGCTCTATTGCTGAGGCCACAGATGATGAGATCCGCCCGGAGTCTCTAAAGCAGGGGTGCTCACACATTTTCGCTTTAACATCTACTTTTCAATTAGCCAACCTCCTGCGATCTACCTTGTTCAAGAAGCCAACCTCCTGGGAGGTCCCGGCACGGAGGTTGGGGGGAAGGCACCTAAGATGCATCTAATTATCAAAGGGCAACAAAATAAAGCTGTTCAACATTAAAGGAAAGCCTTTGCAAGCAGCTGTGAGACGTTGAATATATTAGATCCTGATGAGACCTTCTCATCTCAGATGGTCTATAGAACCACTGTAGAGAGCATCCTGACGAACGGCATCACAGTGTGGTACGCTGGAAGCACGGCGGCAGACAAAAAGGCCATGCAGAAAGTGATTAACACTGCCCAGAGGATTGTCGGCTGCTCTCTGCCCTCACTGGAAGACATTGCCAGCCCTCGTTACCTCAGCAGAGCCAGGAACATCATAGGGGACCCTTACCACCCTGGTCACAATCTGTTCCAGCTGCTGCCCTCTGGCAGATGCTATAGGTCCCACAAAGCACGGACAAATAGGCTTAAGGACAGTTTTTTCCCCACATCCATCAGAACTCTAAATTTGCGGTAACATAACACACATTCCCTTCTGCAGTAATATGAAAAGATGTTTGGGTGGTGATCTGCCTCCTACTAGCTGACTGAAGGTAAGTGAAAGAGTGAGAGGTAAGCGACCTGTATCCATAACAGCAGAATGCCAAATTACAAGTCCGTAACTATCACTTATTTAGGTCTTTTGCCGAGTAAACGCAGCTTATGGAGAAGCACCACCAATTTCGTCACACGCAGTTTCTGGGTGTGATGACAAGTAGGCTTTTTTGTGTTGTTGATAATGACGATAGGGCCTATGTCCGATTATTATTATTAACAATAATTCACCACTATTTTTACTACCATACTACGTGTTTTTCCCTATACAACAGAGAACAACACAAGTGAAATTATCAAGAACTGTATTAAATTATTCCTGTTCTAAGTATATGAAAAGACAAATGTATTAATATCTAATATCTAAATATAACGTACAAGCAGAAAAGCCCGGCGTTCGACTTGTTGGCTCGAATGGTGGCAACTTTCCTTGTTCAACGTCCGACCTAGGTCTTCCTGGGAGCCATTTCCGGTGGATGTAAAGGTGGAGTGGGAGCGCAGTGCATTAGTTTTTTTGTTTTTAAAAAATATTTAATCGATTTTCTTTTCTTTTAAGAGGCCGCTGATCTTGTAAACTTAAATTTATATATACATTTAGAAGACAGTTGTTGCGCTATAAAAAAAATCTCTTGAAAAATGGGTTAGATGAAAAAGGAAAATGTGAGTAACATGCATAGCACAGCAAACGTGTATACAATTATGTACAGATATCTTGAGCTGGGAAACACCGCCATCGCGTGCCCAAGCATGATTACTACATCGAACCATTTTCCAAAAATCAGATTTTTTCGATTATCGATTTTTGATACTTATCAGAAGAATTGTGATACATTTTGAACCAACCTCAGAACACTCACTGATGTTTAAAGTACAACCGTGTAAATTTTTATGAAAATTGGTTCACCCATTCCAGAGAACGGAGGGTACGGACAGACCCCCACACACACAAACATACATTTATATACAAGTGTAGATATATTAAAAATGTAAATGCATTAAATAATGTACTCAGATTGAAAATTGATCCTCTCCGCTTGATTTAAATCCCAAAAAACAGGTTGATGGTAGTTTGAGGGGGAAACTCCTTTCAGGAAGGTACAGCTTTGCGTTTGGGATGAAACAATTTGTGAAAGCTTTTGTGATCTAGGCTTTCCGTTGGCTCATCTAGTACACAGGCAGCAAGGCTTTGTTCTTCGTTGTATTAAGTTCATTTTGTCTCCTTGTGGCCATGTCTGGTCTCCATTATTGAATTGAATGGAATGCTTTTATTGTCATTATACAAGTATGATGAGATTTAATATCCGCGATATTTGGGGGATATTCGGTGACTATGCATGGGATTGAAACATGTTAGGTAACAAAACAAACTAAAAAAATACCATATTCTGTTATAAACGAATCAGTCAAAACATTTTGTTCTTGTTTTTTAAAGCATGAGGATAGTTGAACTTGTTGATTAAGGCTGGCTTTACCATGAAGCCAGCCAGCAGCATCCCCACACCTGATGATGATCCACACATTCAGTACATCTTTGAATAAGAATGTCCGGGAAAACATCCTGCCTGTTCCGGCCGGGTCGCCGGGCAGACCTCGGCGCACCCACGCCGCCGGATCGTCAGCCAAATATTCGTCGGCGATGAAATTCTTCACAGTGTCATTCTTCTGCGGTGAAATTCTTCTTTGCCACGTCCTTCTGCGGTGAAATTTTTCTTCGCGGCGTCCGTCTTCTGAGGTGAAATTCTTCTTCTTTGGCGCCGAGTACAATCCAATTCAGTGCCGAAGAATAACCAGAGCCCTGACTTTCACCAATTTTCATCTCCCGTCTTTCGGCAATTTCAATGTGAATTTTGACATTTTTATGAACTTTTTTTTTACATAAAAAAGCCACGCTGTACTGAAGCCTTACTGTAAGGCTTGTGAGGATAAGCGGTTCAGAAGATGGTTGAATGAACAAAACCAATGTCTCATTCTGTGCTTCCAAGAAAAAACTGACTACAGTGGTACCTCGAGATACGAGCTTAATGTGCTCTGGGACTGAGCTCGTATGTCGATTTACTGGTAACTCAAACGAACGTTTCCCATATAAATGAACTAAAAACAAATTAATTTGTTTGAACCCTCTGAAAAAACACCAAAAACAGGATATTGAATTTGAAAAACATTTTTGTTTGTTCTAATTCGCCATCTATTATCAAAGTAACAAATAACTAGTGGTTTAATAATACTAAAATGTGTTTAATAGTACTAAAATCAGACGGATTTCACGGAGGGGAGAGAGAGAGACTTTTTGCACAGCAACGCGCTCGTAACATGATATAAATATTTAAATTAGTATTACGATGCAGACACACTCAAAAATAAAATTAATCTAACGTCGCACTAAACTTAGTTCTAATTTTGTTTGCTTTTGTCTTTCCTTCAAAATATTCCGAAAATGATGCGCACAGGTCGTCACATGGGAAATGCACAATGAAGACTGTACTTCTATCAACATATGTATTCTTGACATTGAAATTCAGCAGCGAGTTGTTTTAAAGCAAATGCTGCTGCATACACACTGTGGAAAATGTGCATATCATTCTAACATTCCACTCTGTAATGCTTCTGAGATTGATTTCATATCAGCTTTACTTTATTTAGATGGGAAATTATATTGCGGACAAGTGTGCTTCATGTGTTGCTACAGAGCAATGGCACAAACCTTTCCTTACAGTACATTTACAGAAAAAAAAATCTGGATATATGTAGCTATGTAGCTATGTAGCTATGTAGCTATGTAGCTATGTAGCTATGTAGCTATGTAGCTATGTAGCTATGTAGCTATGTAGCTATGTAGCTATGTAGCTATGTAGCTATGTAGCTATGTAGCTATGTAGCTATGTAGCTATGTAGCTATGTAGCTATGTAGCTATGTAGCTATGTAGCTATGTAGCTATGTAGCTATGTAGCTATGTAGCTATGTAGCTATGTAGCTATGTAGCTATGTAGCTATGTAGCTATGTAGCTATGTAGCTATGTAGCTATGTAGCTATGTAGCTATGTAGCTATGTAGCTATGTAGCTATGTAGCTATGTAGCTATGTAGCTATGTAGCTATGTAGCTATGTAGCTATGTAGCTATGTAGCTATGTAGCTATGTAGCTATGTAGCTATGTAGCTATGTAGCTATGTAGCTATGTAGCTATGTAGCTATGTAGCTATGTAGCTATGTAGCTATGTAGCTATGTAGCTATGTAGCTATGTAGCTATGTAGCTATGTAGCTATGTAGATATGTAGATATGTAGATATGTAGATATGTAGATATGTAGATATGTAGATATGTAGATATGTAGATATGTAGATATGTAGATATGTAGATATGTAGATATGTAGATATGTAGATATGTAGATATGTAGATATGTAGATATGTAGATATGTAGATATGTAGATATGTAGATATGTAGATATGTAGATATGTAGATATGTAGATATGTAGATATGTAGATATGTAGATATGTAGATATGTAGATATGTAGATATGTAGATATGTAGATATGTAGATATATAGATATATAGATATATAGATATATAGATATATCCAGATTTTTTTTTATATCCCCCATATATATATATATATATATATATATATATATATATATATATATATATATACATATATATATATATATATATATATATATATATATATATATATACATACATATATATACATACATATACATGTATATATATATATATATATATATATATATATATATATATATATATATATATATATGTATATGTATGTGTACGTGTATGTGCATGTGCATATGTGCATATGTGCGTATGTGTATATGTGTATATGTGTGTATGTGTATATGTGTATATGTGTAAGTGTGTGTATATGTGTATGTGTATATGTGTATATGTGTATATGTGTATATATATATATATATATATATATATATATATATATATATAAATATATATATATATATATATATATATATATATATATATATATATATGTATATAAATTTTATATCAAGGAATCAACAATACATCTTACATAAACACAAGAGCTAATATTTCTCTCTCATTGAAACACTTGCAGATGATAATATAGTAAAATGTCCAATGCATGTGGAATGTCTCTTACCTGCCTGAGGGTTTTGCTGCCCACTCTTAGGCTTGTGCACATTATCAAGCTTGTGACTATACACTGAACGAAGTGACTGACTGCGAAAAATATGCACATCTTTACCTAGAGTAGGGCAAGGGCGAGAGTAGAAGTGGCGTTTAGAAATCAAGGCAGCTCGAATGTAATATACAGTGTGTGACACAACCGCAACCGATCACAGCACAGCTCCTCATACACACATATACACACAAAATGTTTTCATTTAACTTGTATTCATGTGAAACCAATTCAACATCCTGGTGTCTAGTTATCCAATAGTGAGGTTAAAATAATGAGATCCCGATATAGCTAACAAGAATGGGGATTTATTTCTATAGCTTTCAATATTTATCTACAGTGGTACCTTGAGATACGTGCTTAATGTGTTCCGGGACTGAGCTCCTATCGATTTACTCATATCTCAAATCACCGTTTCCCATTGAAATGAACTAAAAACAAATTAATTCATTCCAACCCTCTGAAAAAACACCAAAAACAGGATATTGGATTGGAAAGATATTTTATTTGTTCTAATTCGGCATCTATTAACGGAGTAACAAATAACTAGTGGTTATGATGTTTAATAGTACCGTATTTTCACGAGTATAAGGCGCAATTAAAACTTTTCTCTCCCTCTCCCTCTCCCTCTCCCTCTCCCTCTCCCTCTCCCTCTCCCTCTCCCTCTCCCTCTCCCTCTCCCTCTCCCTCTCCCTCTCCCTCTCCCTCTCCCTCTCCCTCTCCCTCTCCCTCTCCCTCTCCCTCTCCCTCTCCCTCTCCCTCTCCCTCTCCCTCTCCCTCTCCCTCTCCCTCTCCCTCTCCCTCTCCCTCTCCCTCTCCCTCTCCCTCTCCCTCTCCCTCTCCCTCTCCCTCTCCCTCTCCCTCTCCCTCTCCCTCTCCCTCTCCCTCTCCCTCTCCCTCTCCCTCTCCCTCTCCCTCTCCCTCTCCCTCTCCCTCTCCCTCTCCCTCTCCCTCTCCCTCTCCCTCTCCCTCTCCCTCTCCCTCTCCCTCTCCCTCTCCCTCTCCCTCTCCCTCTCCCTCTCCCTCTCCCTCTCCCTCTCCCTCTCCCTCTCCCTCTCCCTCTCCCTCTCCCTCTCCCTCTCCCTCTCCCTCTCCCTCTCCCTCTCCCTCTCCCTCTCCCTCTCCCTCTCCCTCTCCCTCTCCCTCTCCCTCTCCCTCTCCCTCTCCCTCTCCCTCTCCCTCTCCCTCTCCCTCTCCCACGATTCGGAACCAAGTGTGAAGCGGTTTGGATGAGAATCAGCATCACAAAATCTGAAACCATGGTCCTCATTCGAACAAAGGTGGCATGCCCTCTCCGGGTCAGGGATCAGGTCTTCCTCGAGGCAGAGGAGTGTAAGTATCTTGGGGTCTTTTTCACGAGGGAGGGAAGAATGGAGCGGGAGATCAACAGGCGGATCGGTGTGGCATCTGCAGTGATGCGGACTCTGCACCGATCCTTTGTGGTGAAGAAGGCGCGTAGCAAAAAGGCAAGGCTCTCTATTTACCAGTAGATCTACGTTCCCACCCTCATCTATGGTCACGCGCTATGGGTCGTGACCGAAAGAACGAGGTGGCTGAATATAAGTGGCCGAAATGATTTACCTCCACAGGGTTTCTGGACTCTCCTTTAGAGATAAGGTGAGTAGCACGGTCATCCGGCAGGGGCTCGGAGTAGAGCCGCTGCTCCTCCGAATCGAGAAGAGCCGAATCGATGAATTGGCTCGGGCATCTGATTAGGATGCCACCTGGACGCCTCCCTTGGGAGGTGTTCTGGGCACGTCCCACCGGGAGGAGGACACGGGGCCGACCTCGGACACACTGTGGAGACTGTCTCCGGGCTAGCAAGGGAACGCCTTGGGGTCCTCTCGGGAGAGCTGGATGAAGTAGCTGGGGAGAGGGAAGTCTAGGCTTCCCTGCTGAAGCTGCTGCCCCCGTGACCCGACTTCGGAAAAGGCGGAAGAAGATTAGATGAGATGAAGAATATGCTTTGCCTTACTATTTATCTTTGCTCAAATAATTATATATTTGCTTGGAATAAAGAAAAATTCCTTGCTTTAGTAATAAACTTAGGTTCACATTATTACATGTTTGGTTGCAATGAACTAAATGCTTTGCTCCTGAGAACCTTAGTTAGACTAAGCAAAGAAAAGCAAAAACGACTTAGACTGCTTGGAGTGGACAAAACCAAGAAGATCCAAAACACCTTGAGCTGCACATGCGTCCACCATAGACGCCACAAGACGTTCATTTGTTTTCACCATTGATGTCTCACTTCTGTTTTCCATACATCCCCTAAGAGTTGAGACGTCCATTGTAACTAGGGTCCTTGAATTTAATAAACAACAAAAAAGGCGTGTGAGGCCAAAACAGAGTTGGGACTTGGCACCAACAGTTCGTTCTTCTAACAAGTAAATTTGGGGAATGCCAATTGGTGAACCTATCACTCAGCAAGAGTAAAAAATCCTCAGTTGACAATAAATTACGCAACGCCTGACGATGTCCCATATTTTCACACCTTAAGGGCGCACTTAAAAGTCTATTTTTTTCTTCTAAAATGGTCAATGCGCCCAATCGGTCAGTGCGCCTTGTCTGTCCACTAAATTCAATTTTTGTATGGCCGTGGCCGCTGGAGTGACTGGTTTTCTTTCTTGCCGGCACGCTACTTATTGCGATCGACCCAGCCTCCCTGTGTATTCCAAGCATTACGGTAAATCCATTCAAAACATCCCAGGGGAGTGGCAAGGCGTTTGACTTCTGTGTGCCCGCAGCGCTTTTAACCCTCAAAAACACTCCCACTACTCAAAGAAACAGCATGTTAGAGCTACACAAAAGGAAATGCCTGACCTGAATGACAACAGAATGCGGTTGTGAACGCTTGGAAAATGGACTGAAGCCATCGAACATCGAGCTTTGCTAACAGATTGCTAACGGATGGCCAACATAGTAGTTCGGGCAGGCAGCGTCACACGAGTTACGAATCAAGTTCCCGGAATACACAACTCTGACTGACAGTGGAGCCTAGTATGTTGAACGCCGAAGTACTTTATATCAGTGTACCACTTACCTCAATAAAGCATTATCAAACTTAGTTTTGCTCGTGCAGTCTTTAAAAAAATACACGCTTGCCTAACATACGATAGCGGATAGCATAACATACAATAGCGGCTAATATAACATAGGTGCACTAGCGGCTAGTATGACACACGCTACCCTAGTGTCATGCTAGCGCCTTTTCCAAGGACGCGCCCTATGTATTGACAAAAACTGAAAATATACCCGCAACTGAGACTGCGCCCTATCAGACGGTGCATTTTATAGGTGTGAAAATACGGTATTTACATTTATGTTATTAAACATGAACATGTATATATTCATTAATATGTATTAAGCCGGTATGAAAAAAAATCCAACTCAGATATTCGAGAGAAAAAGCATCTTATTTTGCCTCATTCAAATCATGCAAAAACTGTCTATCACATCTTAAGATCTGAAAATTAAATAGGTAAACTACAGTGCAATCACATTTGTAAATGAATGGCTTCTGGTTTTTGAAATGTGAATTAACCAAATTAATCTACTGTGGGGCGCCCAAAGGAGCGAGTGGTTATCGCGCCAGCCTCACAGCTCTGGGGTCCTGGGTTTAAGTCCAGGCCACGTCCACCTGTGTGGAGTTTGTATATTTTGTAGGTTCCAGCACCACCCACGACCCTAATGAGGATAAAGCGATTCAGAAAATTAGATGAGAATATAAAATCCACGATGTACTGAAGCCTTACTCTCAGGCGATCTACCAGTACAGTGGTACCTCGACATACGAGTGGCCCGACATACGAGAAATTTGAGATACGAGTAAAATTTCGGGCAAATATTTATCTTGAGAGACGAGACACATTTTGATATACGAGCAGACAGCAGATGCAAGAGGCTGCTCATAGGCGCCGTTCAAGTGGCAGCCAGTTGCAGTAGCTCCCTAAATCCTCACTCGTATTCTGTGTTTTTACAGCTTTTTTATCCTTTATTTTTACGTTTTATTGTCTTTTAAGATTTTACTTTTTACTTTACTTTATATTTTATACTCCATACTTTAATGTTTTACAACTTTACTTTCAAGACTCTACTTCAAAACAAGTTGCGCGAGAGGCAGTCTTTGATCTATTAGTTTAGTTTATCTTTACAAATGCTGGACATTACATTTTTGACACATTCAACCATGCCTCCGCTGTTTTAAACAAAGGATCAGCTGTTAGCGCTACGCAACACCTGGATGCCCCTGGACGTCCCCGCGGAGTTAAAGAGGAAGAGAAGGGGATGCAGAGTTGGACGATAATGTCAGGAGAGAAGGCGACGCTTCAGACCCAACATCCCATCTATTATTTTGGAAAACGTAAGATCTCTCCCCAATAAGATGGAAGAGCTAATGGCGCTTACCAAACTACAACGACAATATCGGAAAATCTGTATTATGTGCTTCACGGAGACCTGGCTGAATGAACTAACACCAGACTCTCTCGTCTCCTTGGATGGTTTTCAGCTGGTGAGGGCAGACAGAAATGCTGAGGAGAGCGGTAGGAAGAAATTTGTTAATAGTAGATGGTGTAGCCCCGGGCATGTTACGGTGAAGGAGCAACTTTTCACTCGAGAAATTGAGCTAGTAGCTGTTAGCATCAGGCCGTTTTACATCCCCCGGGAGTTCTCGCACGTTATCGTAATAACTGTGTATATACCTCCTTCCGTCGATGCGGCAGTCGCTAACGAGCTGCTTCACGCTACTATGTCGGGGCTGCAGACGTCACACCCCCAGTCTCTCCTTCTTATCTCCGGTGATTTTAACCATGCTTCCTTAGGTTCTACTCTCCCCACCTTCACTCAGTATGTGAAGTGCCACACCAGGGAACAAAAAACTCTGGACCTGCTGTATGCCAACACAAAGGAGGCATACAGCTCAGTCCCCCTGCCCCCACTGGGCCGCTCAGACCACAACCTGGTCCATCTGATCCCCACCTACATCCCTATGGTGAGGAACATAAAACCTACCACGAGGATCATACAAAGATGGACCGAGGAGACCAGCATGGTACTGAGGGACTGTTTTGAGACCACTGACTGGGAGGTGCTGTGCAATTCACATGGGAAAGACATTGACAGCTTGACCCACTGCATCACAGATTATATTAACTTCTATGTTGAGAACACTGTACCCTCCAAGAAGGTCTGTTGTTTCTCCAATAATAAGCCGTAGGTGACCAGGGATCTAAGGACCCTCCTGAACAAGAAGAGGGCTTTTAGGTCTGGGGAGAAAGAGAGTCTGAAAATGGTCCAGAAGGAGCTGAAGAGAGAGATAAGGAAGGGAAAGACCATCTCAGGAGGAAGCTAGAGAACCAACTCCAGACAGGCAACACCAAAGAGGTCTGGAGGAGCTTGAGGACCATTTCGGGCCATGGCGGCAACAGTGAGAGAGACCCGAAGTGAACTGAATCAGTTCTTTAACAGATTCAGTCAATCATCCTCAATCACCTCAGCCCCCTGATGAATGCAGAGCTGGACCCTCTGCAGTAAGGAACCACCTAGCCGGATGGATCATAAACTTCCTCACTGACAGACCACAATATGTGAGACTTCAGGATTGTCCGTTTGATGTGGTAGCTTGCAGCTGCAAATTTCCCGAATACTGGATGAATAAAGTTATCCAATCCAATCCAATCATGGGCACTGTCTCTATCCCCGCAACTCCCTTGTGTAATGTCTCTCTGGTCGCAACTCCCGCTTGTAATGTCTCTGCGAGCACTGAGTGGAGCGTGTCATTTTTTCAGTGTTTTTTTTTTCTTCCTGTTAGTCATTGCGAATGGCGAGGCGATCTATAATATGAGAGTTATATATACTACTCGTTGGCAAGTGGCCGTACGTTATCCTATTGTGAGGACATTTGTGTGCATAATTTTCGGAATATTTTGAAGGGAATACAAAAGCAAACTACCATTGATAAGTTGCATCTGAAACTCAGGGTGGAGGCGGGGCACACAGAGCCAACCCGGCCGGGAGAAGAAAGGTATAAAAATGTATAACTAAATTAGAATTAAGTTGAGTGTAAGGTTAGATTAAACTTATTTTTGAGTGTGTCTGCATCGTAATCCAAGTTCATTTAAATTTGTTTATGTTATCTTACGAGCGTGTTGCCGTGCAAAAAGTCTCCCCCTCTCTGTCCCTCTCTACCCTCCACGAAATCCGTCTAATTTTAGTTCTATTTTAGTATACTATTTAACAACTAGTTATTTGATACTTTGTTAATAGATGGCGAATTAGAACAAATAAAACATTTTTTCCAATCCAATATCCTGTTTTTGGTGTTTTTTCAGAAGGCTGGAACAAATTAATTTGTTTTTAGTTCATTTCAATGGGGAAACGTTCGTTTCAGTTACGAGAAAAATCGACATACGAGCTCAGTCCCGGAACGAATTAAGCTCGTATCTCGAGGTACCACTGTACTTCCTTGGAGTTCGACCATTCGATCACGTTTGACGTAATGACCACCCTTGGTCTACGACATGACGGATCTTATCGTAGTCATAACGCACAAGTTCATTTTTTGCAGACATCGCAACCCGACTGCATGAGATATAATACCCTGTGGAAAGGAATTTTAGCACTGACACAAAAACTTCTGGTTTCCTTATAAAATAAAGCACAAACGAGGTTCACGGAATCGGTCAATATTTTCCAATTTCATGAATACATAACATATTTATTTACAATTTCGTTTTTATTAGTTTTGTGATAAAATAACAAAAGGGTGCATTTATCCATTGTTTATTCACTAGTGGGAGTCACGTTGGATCGTGCCACCATGTTTCTGTGGAACTCACGTTATCACGAGAATGAATTGAATTTGCGCATTCTCACGACAGCCTTCTTGATTTTCTGTCTAATCACAGCAAATATTTGCAACCGGTAAACTTTGACCTATGATGTTTTCATAGTTCTGATCCAGATGCAACACAGCCGCTCACGGTTTATTTCCTAGGTAACTTTAAATTTACCCATCACAGCAATTCTGCCCATGCAATTTCCCGAGATTGTATTTTATAGTTTCAGATTTATGCAACATTGCAAGAGATTGATTCTACATTCCAAAGCACGTACCTAGCAGCCAAAAAGGAAAGATGGTTTTTGATTCAATACTTTTATACTGGTTTCAGTACCATTTTTGGCCACTGATTTAACATAGGGCTCCTTTAATATATTTGCTTGCAACGTTGATAACTGACAGGCTAATTAAGTGACCTGTAAAATGATTAAAGGCATTGTAATGTTATATTGCTTTTATATACATTTTATATTGATAACAGAGGGGGTAATTTTCCATCAGTATTTTTTCTATAATCCTTATAAAGCGTGATTTATGTGTGTGTGTGTGTGTGTGTGTGTGTGTGTGTGTGTGTGTGTGTGTGTGTGTGTGTATGTTAAGAGGCCCGAAACAGTTGTCAGATCCTAATAGACGAGTGATTGAATTTCTTCACCTTCTCTAAGTGAGTAAACTCAACTTGTATTTATTACAGCTGAAAGCAGAGTTGATGTATGAATCGCTGTTTTTACATGATGTGCGCACCACGTGGGTGATTCTTCCGCCAGCGAGTTTCTAGGTGCTCCCCGGAACACTTTTTTTCTGTAGTGATGGGAGTTATAAAACATCCACCCATCCATAAATCACACTTTACCTATTCTCTAATCCTTATAAGGCGTCATGTACGGACGGACGGACGGTTGTGTGTGTGTGTGTGTGCACCTGAAAACTTGCTGACGGAAATTATTCCCAAAATGACGTTTGTAAATGATGTGGAAAGGCGTCTTGGGTCAGCACGACCAGCACCATCATGTCTTTCCGTCACGACAGAGAAAAAAAGTATTACGGGGAGCAGGAATAGATAAAGCATGATTTAAGGATGGGTGAATGTTTTATGTTAACATTCTCACGTTACTTTTGTCCAAACCCTGCATCGTAGAGAGTTGACATTATGGTATCCAGAAACGGCTGTCAGATCCAAACCGTGCATTGTACAGAGTGGACATTATGGTGGCCAGAAACGGCTGTCAAATCCTAATAGACGAGTGATTGAATTTCTTTACCTTCTCTAAGTGTGTAAACACAAGCTTTGAGCATTTGCAAGTATTATCAATGAGTATGCCAGAGAATATGTTAGCTTGCTGCTCTCTTGCGGTGGTTTTAAGCATTACACTCTGACAATTCCAAAATCCATATTTTCTTCAGTGCACACTGGAGTGCTTATGCTTAGTCATTTCTGCCTGAAGTTAGTTGCATGAACTACGCAACAGCACCGCTATTGTGTGAGTTTTCATTGTCGTCATATTTTCGCTTTGGTTTACAATGTTTTACCAAAAATAACACCCAAACATTCCTTTAATAGGTAAAATTCGTCAGCCATTCTTTAGAAAATGACCATCAGTTTTCCCTTACTTTTGCCTAAAAGGCCTAATCCTGCATGATTCTGCTTCTATGTCATGGTTACATAGCCCCGACCATGCTCAGATGCCTATTACTGAGAGTGTGGATTTAGGAGGGGCAATTTCAGCTGTGGGGCCCGCATGCGTGTAACTGAAATTTTCCTTTCTCATCCAACCCATTTTTCAAAATAGATTTTTTTAATAGCGCAACAATTGTCTTTTGGTTCTAAACAAGCAGATAGGAACAGCGAAGCCGGGCCCCCGGCTTGTTTTCAGTAAAATCACTGATGATTTGGCCCTCAGATGATTTCACTTGCATCATGCAGCTTTTCCTGCATTCCCAGGCTCCCAAAAATCTGATTGATTCCCTTACTTGATTTGAACAGGCACAAAATATAGTTTTGACCTTGCAAGGTCACAGAGCTCTTTATTGGCGAGATGAAAAGGTAAACCAGGCGTAAGAGGTTTCCTTTCCTTCCGTCTTCCTCTAACTAATTCTAATTCCTTAAAGTTGCCTAATTCAATGAGATAAAATTATGGCCACAAATTGGCAAATCACACATTCTTCCAATTCACTTGCTTGTGTGACATTACGTCCATGTTGAGCTCAAATGTATGCCTCTCATTGTGACAATAGACATGACAATCTAATGATTGATCAATTAAAGAAGTTTTTACTCACCATTTAATTGAGTGTGTTTTCCAATTTCTCTAAGATTAAGTAAACAGTTTTCCAGGTGAAGTCCATTGTAGTAACAGTTGTTCCCATCACTATTATTTGGTGGTGAGTGCCAGCATAAACATGGCATTTGCATAATGCCACATGGCCTGCTTGATGTGCTGGAGGCCAGGCAATCCTCCAGCCACGGGCATAGCAACTGACAGGCTGCCATGCTGGGATTATGTTTTCCAACAACTAAGTATTCTACTTTGAAATCATCGCTCTCACTTGTAGTGGTGGCACTTCTCAGATGAGGACTTTTTCTTATGTGAACAAACTGCTTGTCAACCTCAAGAAATGCCACAGGGGCAGAGGCATCGCAAAACCTTACAACATCGTCAAGGTTATCAATTCCTTGGTAGGACTGTGTGTTCTCTAGGAAGGAGTCATATTGGAAGATTTGAAGTTGTAATGGCATGCAGTCCTTGATGTGTTTTGTTATCTTGATGAAGATGGTATAGTGTTGTGGTTCAGGATTTTGCAGGGTCCAAGAGCAAGGCACAGTGGGAAGTATTGATGATGACACAAATGAGCCCAAAAAACGGTTTTGTACCAATGTTGAACATGGTTTTGAGTCTGACGGAGAAAGCAATGTTTGGCCACATTTCCCCATCAAGAAGACAACCAAAAAGTATAAAATCACCACTTGAAGTGGTCTACTAGAAAAATGAAAAACAATCTTCAACATACTTCAAACTGGACTTTAACGCATTTGTAGAGGAAAGATTCACTAGGATAAAAATAAAAAGTGAGAAAAGAATTTGCACTCCCAAAATTCTGAAATTGGACGCTGACTTCACCCAGTTTTACAGAAACCTGTGGAAAAAAAGAAACAACATATAAGTTTAAATAAATATATGGTAAAGAAATCAAAAATAGGAGCCCATTTTAATAGGGCCTAAGCAGTGAAACTGTCACGGTCCTAATTGTATCTGTAAAAATTCATTCAGAGACTGAGATACACATATAGAACCACCCAGTCATTTGAATAACATTTCCTTCTGCATTGGATTGTTGAAAGTTAGCGAAAGTTTCTAATATTACAGTTGACAAAAATTATTTCATGATAATTATTGTTATTGTTTTATCGCCCAGCTATAAATTCAACATAGTCTCACCCTCGTTTTTTTTAACTGTGGATATTTTATCAGAAAAGCAAATGATTTTTGGCGTAAAACAGGACATGGAATTTAGCAAGCGCAATAATGGAGGAAAGAAGAGCTCAAGGAGAGAGAGAGGAGAACTCCTAGAAGATTTATGTATTACACCTCAAGCTGGACCACGCTCAAGCAGAATTGAGTATCGAGCACCGGTCATGGAAGCAGCTCAGCTGGGTAAGTAGAATGGACGTGACTGTCGACAGAATAACAATACTGTGATCCTTCAGTAAATCGCATTTTTTTATATTAAGTACCGTATTTTCTTGCATATTAGCCTCCGCGTCCAAGCCGTACCCTTAAAATTGCTGAATTTTACAATTTCTCTCGTATGAGACGCCCCCTGATCACAATTTCACCTCCATATTCATGGCTCTAATAGGGAGTACAAATGTGTTACCTATTTTGAAGGAAAAATCTTTAAAGAATCATCGCACATGGTATTTCTGAAATACTGTATGAATCGAAAGGATCGTCTGCTGGGTTGCACATTCCGAAAGGGTGTTGACTGCACTTAGAGAAATTCAAAGAGGAAGTCACGTGAGCAGTACAACCAAGAAGTGTGTCGGTAGCAGTCTACATTTCACCAAGTCTCTGGGTGCAATAATAGCATGAGATACCTTATCACACAGGTATCATGGCTGATATTTTAATGATCGACCACAAGACCTTCCATCAGCCTTAACAACTATTGGGATGCACTGTATTTACTCGCATATAAGCCGCCCCTGCATATAAGCCACATTCTTAAAATTGTAGAATTTACAATTTCTTGCGTATAAGTCGCCCAATGATTCACAATTTTCACCTCCATATTCATGGATTTAATAGGGAGTACAAATGTGTTACTTTGAAGGGAAAATGTTAAGAAAAATCATCGCATGTGGTCTTTTTGAGATACTGTATGAATCAAAAGCACATGATTAGGGTCAATATCATAAGCAAGTTAATATGCCTGTTTTTGTAAATGCAAAATATTAAATTATCCAATTTGAAAAAAGAAATATGTCCATCTTGATGAGAACCTGATGTTTGTTAATGACAGAAATAACAGTTACACAACGTTATACATTTCCTATGTTTTCCGTGGTGTTTTCATTAAAAGGCAGGTTGGTATATTTTTTCTTTTAGTTCAGTCACCTAAATGGGCAGCTGAGGGTCCTTAGGTTTTCATGGCATGTTGTTTAGGCACTTAGGTGGACCGCTTGGGGTCCTATGGTTGTAGTTAGTTGTGGTTATTTTGCATGGAGTAGCGAGAACGTTTTCTGCGGAGTTTTCAATGTTCGTCTAAAAGTTGACTGTAATGCGTTCTCGGAGAAGAATGTCATGCACTGTCAATTCCTTGGAATTCATATAATGGGAGCTGATGAATCATCTGTGTGTCTTCGTCTCACTCTCTGACCAGACTATCTGTGTAGGAGGTGTCCCAGCGCTATCAACGAATACCGTAATGCTAACCTAATTTGCGAATAGTTTTGTTTATCTTGCTCTACTTTGAAATAAATCACCGCATCGGCCGCATTGTCTTGTGTTATGGCATTTCATCTATTCCACTATAACGCACTCGTAACAGAACAAACAAATTTAAATTTACTTGGATTAGTACATACAGACACACTCAAACATACATTTAATGTAACTTTATACAAAACTGAATTCTATTTTTTTTTTTTTTTTTTTACCTTTGTTCTCCGGGTTAGCTGTTTGCCACGCCTCCACCCTCGCGTTCGCTATCGATGGGCTGTTTGCTGTTGTATTACCTTCAACATATTCCGAAAATGACGCGCACAAATGTCCTCACAATACAATAACTCGCGACCACTTGCCAGCTTGTTAGGGTGCCTCTTTTCTACAAAATCAGAAAACTCTTGCCACTTCGCTAGCATGTCTTTGATATCCTTTGTAGCCAGGCGGCCCCCTTCTTCCAACTACTCCTCGCTACTGAGTTCCCGCAACACCTCCAAATGTGCACTCTCCTGGAGCTCGATTAAATCCTGTGTCATCAGTTCTTCATGGTGCTCGGCGATTAGATCATTCACATCTGCATCGTTAACCTCCAGCCCCAAGGAATTTCCAAGTGACACGATATCTTCCATGACAACAAGCAAGCTCTGTGACACGTACCACACTCATATTGTTCAATTATTCCGCGCTTAATGTTGATTGTCAATGTCCGCCTTTTGTTTGATTGTTGTTCACTTTGTATTATGCACTGACTAACGGGGGAAAAAAACACGGGAAGATGCAAGCTCCGCCCAGTGCTCGTAGATATCTGTTATACACGAAAGAGATGCGGCAAAAAGAGAGTGCGTTACAATGATAAACAGCCTCATGTCTTGGCCACCTGGCTTTCTCGCATCTCGAAATTTTTCTCGTATCTAGAGATAACTATTTGCTCAAAATTTTCCTCGTATCTCAAGCTGCTCGTATGTAGAGGTGCCACTGTAGTACTAAAATTAGACGGATTTCGCGGAAGGGAGAGAGACAGACAGAGATAGACCCTGACTTTCAGATGCAACCTATCGAGGGTTGTTTGCTTTTGTATTCCCTTCAAAATATTCAGAAAATGATGCACACAAATGTCCTCACAATAGGATAACGCACGACTACTTGCCAACGAGAAGTAGCATATATGCCATTCGCACTGACTAATGGGGAAAAAAAAACACTGAAAAAATGCAGCGCTCCGCCCAGTGCTCGTAAAGACATTACACGAGGGAGTTGCGACCAGAGAAACATTACACGAGGGAGTTGTGACCAGAAAGACAGTTCCCATGATGTTCTTAAGAGCAGCCTCTCGCATCAGCTAGCTGTATGCTTGTATATCAAAATGTGTCTCGTATCTCAAGATAAATATTTGCCCGAAAATTTTACTCATATCTCAAATTGATCGTATGTCGGGGCAGTCATATGTCGAGGTACCACTGTATACACTTCTTGATAGTTGTAATTGTGTACTTGCATATTTCTGTATAGGGGCGAAAATGGAAGTGATAACAGGGGTCATCCTATTTCACGTTTTTTTTTATTATTGCGGCCATGTCTGATCTACATTAGCCACGAAATTCGATAGATTACTGTAATGCCTCCAAAAAGTCTGTTGAAAACTACTACAGAGTGTTTACAGTTTGACTAGTTTGGCATACCGTATTTACTTGTATATAAGCCTCTTTTGTTGGACAAAAAAATTATGACTGAATCGAGGATACGGCTTATAAGGGCATAAAACACGACATGTAAATAAACTGCGGCGCCGTGACATGGTGACGTCGCAACAAAAAGGCGCCGTTGTGTGCGCCATGACGTCACGGCGCAAGTGAATGCCGATATGGTCATTTATTTCAAAATAGAAAAAAGAGAAACAGATGAAACACTAAACAAAATTTATTTTGACGTCTATGAATGAAATTCAAGAAAAAAATGTACGTATCTTGCATAAAACTCACGTTCCCGTCACCGCTCGCTCGGGGCACAGCCTTCTTACGTAGGTCCCGGGCAGCCATCTGACCTAGGGCGCTGCCGTCTAAAACTAGTTAAACGTGCTCTGTCTGGCCAACTGCGAGTAGCCTTGATTTTGAAATAAAACAAAATTCCACTTTGATTGTTATAAATTTCCTATGATTTCCGCTATTTTCATTAAAAGGCAGTTTATATCCATATTTTCGTTCAGGCACCTAGGCGGACAGCTTGGGGTCCTATAGTTGTAGTTGGAATTGTAGTCTTTAGTAGAGAGCACCGCAAACGTTTCCAGCTGAAGAAACATGTGTATTCGTCTCACTCTCTGAACGGTGTATCTGGGTAGACGAGTTGTCCCAGCGCTATCAAAGAACATCGCAACGCTAAGATGCCTCGCAATTTTTTTTCCGTTGTATTTCTTGTTCAAAATTGACAACTATTCGAGTAATATGAACCATTGAAAGAATTGAAATATTTTGACATTTTAAGCAATATGGCTGCCACAACATCTTAAACACCTGGTAAGAGAATTGTAATTTCTGTAATTAGAAAGCATCAGGTTCTCATCAAGATAGACGTATTTCTTTTTTTGAATTGAATAATTTGATATTTTGCATTTACAAAGAAAGCCACCCACGCCTATAAGCCGCACCCTTAAAATTGCCTTTAAATTGTTAAATGCTACAATTTCTCGCGTATAAGCCGCCCCCCTGATTCACATTTTTTACCTCCATATTAATAGCGAGTACAAATGCGTTACTTTGAAGGGAAAATCTTGAGAAAAATCATCGCACGTGGCATTTCTGAGCTAGTGTATGAACCAAAAGCTCATTATTAGGGTCAATATCATAAGGAAGTTAATATGCCCTGTCTTTGTAAATGAAAAGTATCAATACAAAAGCATCTTGATGAGAACCTGATAGTTCTAAACGACAAAAATTACAATTTTCTTACCAGAAGTTTAAGATATTGTGGCAGCCATATTGCTTCTAATGTCAAAATATCTCGATTCTTTCGATGGTTCATATTACTGCAATAGTTGTCACTTTCAAGGGCGGCACGGGGTTGTGAGTGGTTAGCGCGTCGGCCTCACAGCTCTGAGGTCCTGGGTTCAAATCCAGGTCATGTCCATCCGTGTGGAGTTTGCATGTTCTCCCCGGGCCTGAGTTTCCTCTGGGTACTCTGATTTCCTCCCACATTCCAAAGAATTGCATGCTAGGCTGATTGGACACTCAATTGCCCCTAGGTATGGGTGTGAGTGTGCATGGTTGTCCGTCTCCTTGTGCCCTGCGATCAGCTGGCCACCGATCCAGGATGTCCCCTGCCTCTGGCCTGGAATTGGCTGGGATAGGCTCCAGCACCCCCCATGACCCTAATGAGGATAAAGCGGTTCAGAAAATGAGACGAGATATTTATGTTTATACTGGGCGGCCCGACAGGTGAGTACTTAGCACGTCGGTGTCACAGTTCTGGGGTCCTGGGTTCAAATCGGCCCACCTGTAGGTTTGCATATTCTCCCCGGCCTATGTGGGTTTCCTCCAAATTTCCAAAGAGATGCATGTTAGGCTGGTTGGAAACTCTAAATTTCCCCTAGGTATGAGTGTGAGCGTGAATGGTTCTCTGTCTCCTTGTGCCCTGCGATCGCTGGCAACTGCCTCTGGCCCGGAGTCAGCTGGGATGGGCTCCAGCACCCCCCGCCACCCTAATGAGGATAAAGTAGTTCAGAAAATGAGATGAGATGAGTTGTCACTTTCAACCAAGAAAAAAAAAATTAAAAAAATCAAAGGGGAATTTTGTTTTAGTTCAAAATCAAGGCTACTCGCGTCTGGCCAGTCAGAGCACGTTTAAGTAGGTAAGACGGGGGCGCCCTAGGTAAGATGGCGGCACCCCTAGGTAAGATGACGACGGGCCTGGGTGAGCAGTGACGAGCTCACGTTTTATGCGAGATACGTGTTTTTTCTTTAATTTCATTCATAGACGTAAAAATTAATTTTGTTTAGTGTTTTATCTGTTTATCTTTTCTCTATTTTGAAATAAATGACCGTATCGGCTGCATTGTCTTGCCTCATGGCGTTATGGTGGGTTATGGTGGTCACTCTTATTATTCAATATACGTAATGGAACCATAAAAACTCGCTGTATGTGGGTGTTGTTTCCGTATGGTTAAGTAACACACGATGGAGTCCAGAATATTGAATCACTGACAAAACGGATCACTGATTGACGATGACCTTTTCGTTTGTATATTGCTTTGGTCAGTGCTTGAACGGGAAGTGACGTTGATGCAGAACGAATCATTAACTGAGTGACAACAAAGATGTATGTTCTATTTCTCAGTGAAATCAGTGTCATGTTCAAAAAAGTTCATGCTCACATTTTTATTTAATAGTTTGACATTTAACTTTTTCCCCCAAGCCCTAGGCATTCTTTGGCACAATGTATTTCCACCAGACTTCATTCACAAAAACTGCTGCTGACCTCATTTAAAAAGAACAGCAATTGCAGTTTTATCTTTACAATCAACAGGACAATACATGGACCATTACTATTTTCTTTTCATGCCTAGTCCTATTATAAGTACACTAATACCTTGATTATCGCGGTTAATGGGGGGTCGGACCCCCCCACGAAAAGTGAAAATCCGTGAAGTAGAGTTACCCCTATTAAAAAATAAATAAAAAATAAAATTTCTTCAGTGCTGAGTCCTACTAGCAAGAGTGGCGTTACGAGTTTCAGCGTGGATTTTCACATTTTTATGAACTTAAAAAAATAAAAAATGGTGTCGTGGCTGCAGGAGGACATTCTTCGGGCTTTCGGCGATCCAGACAGAAAGTGCATTTTCCATTCTGACGATGGTCTTATTTTGCGTGTTTTCGACCCTTTTGGCATCCTTCGAGAATGATATCGAGGCAGTTTTAAGGATGTTAGTGTCTTCCTTGATATAGCGAACGGAGTAATCATTAAGTCCATATTTTTGAGCTACGGTCGCAAAGCTATTTCCTACTTTCAACATGTCCAATAGAGTCATTATTTATATTAATTGTTACAATTTTTCGTTTTTTCTTCGGTTCGGTAGATGCACCAAAGGATAGAGAGCATCAAGGCGGCATGACAAAGGACTGCAGAAATGCAGAGAGGAATTGGCCAATCAGCATCCAAGATGTCACGGGGTGCTGGCCAATCGGCATCCAAGATCTCAAGGGGTGCTAGCCAATGAGCTTGAGTCTTGGCTATCTGAAACATTCCTCGGTAGTGCGGGAAGCGTCCGTTGGATTTTATTTTTAAATATTTTTGATTTTTTATTTTTAATAGAATTTTTTGGGGGACCCGTGAAGGAGTGAAGCAGCAATAAACGAAGCGTGAAGTACCGAGGTGTTAGTGTATGTGCGTACGATAATGGCAGTTATATGACTACTGGTTGGTAAATCACTTTTAATGATCGGACACGAAAACACTCAAAATAATTAGCATTGAAATACTGTTTTGTTACAAATCATTATAAACAGTGCGGCAAATAAGTATTTAGTCAACCACCAATTGTGCAAGTTTTCCTACTTGAAAAGATTAGGGAGGCCTATAATTGTCAACATGGGTAAACCTCAACCATGAGAGACAGAATGTGGGAAAATAGAAAATCACATTGTTTGATTTTTAAAGAATTTATTTCCAAATTAGAGTGTAAAATAATTATTTGGTCACGTACAAGACCAAAAAGCTATCGAAGGACACCAGAGACAAAATTGTAGACCTGCACTAGGCTGGGAAGACTGAATCTGCAATGGGTAAAACGCTTGGTGTAAAGAAATCAACTGTGGGAGCAATTATTAGACATAATATAAGGCATGCGATCAGAGGAGGGAAGTGCTACGTGACTTTGTACATGCGGCCCGCAGGGTGACCGATTGGACGGAGTTAGAAACAGAGCTTGATTATATGCAGTCATTCAGCATGCAACTTGTGTTCCTGGACCGTACACGCTACTAAAGAAAAAAAATTGGACCCCTTCCATGAAGACATTACATCAATTGGTCCTTGGGGTTGCTGAAGCAAACTTGTGTGTGCAAAAATGTTTTTTGCTATAAGATAAAGTTGTGCGTGCAGCATGTTTTGAGATTATGGGGTCTCTGCAAAAAAATGTGATATGGTTGGATACCCGGTGAGCAATTAATTTAGCTTATTATGAATTAATGGTAGTATTCTCTAAAACGCATTATTCACAGCTAAAAAGCGACATTTCAAACATGATACCTCGCTGGGGAGGCATTTGTAAACAGAGCAAAACAAGGAATTTGTGACAGATAAGATGTGTGTGAGAGGAGAAATCCTGCTTTGCAGCGAGTCTAAAGCTCACAGTTTAGCGGCTAAGAGCGCGTTTCCGTTTAACATTTCAGAATAAGAGCAAAACATGGTCTGCAGGAAATGCAGGGTTCTGCGGTTACTTTCGTATTTTTCGGATTTGAAACTAAAATGTCTTTCAAGGTGATAGACAATCTGTTTGGAAAATGATTGGTTTGTTTGGCTTTGAAATTGGGAACAGAGCGATATAGCCATTTTTTACCAATTTGTTGATTTCGAAGGGCTCTTAATTAAAGAAAACTAGCTTTTGGAGGATAAAAGATTATTAATACTGTTTTTGAATGGTTGGTTTGTTCAAAATACTTTAACATGAGATTAGCGTGACCGGACGTTTCGTCGAAAGACGTTTGGTCCCCGGACGTTTGGTCGACCGGACGTTTGGTCGACCGGACGTTTGGTAGAACGGACGTTTGGTAGAACGGACGTTTGGTAGAACGCACGTTTGGTAGAACGCACGTTTGGTAGAACGCACGTTTGGTAGAACAGACGTTTGGTAGAACGGACGTTTGGTCGCCGGGTTCGCTTGCTGTCAAATTATGACAGAGTTTACTGTTGATATTTTGATATTAGATATTAAGATATTAAACTCACACTCTATCTCTCATGATTATAATTTTGAGAGCTTGTTTCGACAGTAACAACCCGGCGACCAAACGTCCGTTCTACCAAACGTCCGTTCTACCAAACGTCCGTTCTACCAAACGTCCGTTCTACCAAACGTCCGTTCTACCAAACGTCCGTTCTACCAAACGTCCGTTCTACCAAACGTCCGTTCTACCAAACGTCCGTTCTACCAAACGTCCGTTCTACCAAACGTCCGTTCTACCAAACGTCCGTTCTACCAAACGTCCGTTCTACCAAACGTCCGTTCTACCAAACGTCCGTTCTACCAAACGTCCGTTCTACCAAACGTCCGTTCTACCAAACGTCCGTTCTACCAAACGTCCGTTCTACCAAACGTCCGTTCTACCAAACGTCCGTTCTACCAAACGTCCGTTCTACCAAACGTCCGTTCTACCAAACGTCCGTTCTACCAAACGTCCGTTCTACCAAACGTCCGTTCTACCAAACGTCCGTTCTACCAAACGTCCGTTCTACCAAACGTCCGTTCTACCAAACGTCCGTTCTACCAAACGTCCGTTCTACCAAACGTCCGTTCTACCAAACGTCCGTTCTACCAAACGTCCGTTCTACCAAACGTCCGTTCTACCAAACGTCCGTTCTACCAAACGTCCGTTCTACCAAACGTCCGTTCTACCAAACGTCCGTTCTACCAAACGTCCGTTCTACCAAACGTCCGTTCTACCAAACGTCCGTTCTACCAAACGTCCGTTCTACCAAACGTCCGTTCTACCAAACGTCCGTTCTACCAAACGTCCGTTCTACCAAACGTCCGTTCTACCAAACGTCCGTTCTACCAAACGTCCGTTCTACCAAACGTCCGTTCTACCAAACGTCCGTTCTACCAAACGTCCGTTCTACCAAACGTCCGTTCTACCAAACGTCCGTTCTACCAAACGTCCGTTCTACCAAACGTCCGTTCTACCAAACGTCCGTTCTACCAAACGTCCGTTCTACCAAACGTCCGTTCTACCAAACGTCCGTTCTACCAAACGTCCGTTCTACCAAACGTCCGTTCTACCAAACGTCCGTTCTACCAAACGTCCGTTCTACCAAACGTCCGTTCTACCAAACGTCCGTTCTACCAAACGTCCGTTCTACCAAACGTCCGTTCTACCAAACGTCCGTTCTACCAAGCGTCCGTTCTACCAAGCGTCCGTTCTACCAAGCGTCCGTTCTACCAAGCGTCCGTTCTACCAAGCGTCCGTTCTACCAAGCGTCCGTTCTACCAAGCGTCCGTTCTACCAAGCGTCCGTTCTACCAAGCGTCCGTTCTACCAAGCGTCCGTTCTACCAAGCGTCCGTTCTACCAAGCGTCCGTTCTACCAAGCGTCCGTTCTACCAAGCGTCCGTTCTACCAAGCGTCCGTTCTACCAAGCGTCCGTTCTACCAAGCGTCCGTTCTACCAAGCGTCCGTTCTACCAAGCGTCCGTTCTACCAAGCGTCCGTTCTACCAAGCGTCCGTTCTACCAAGCGTCCGTTCTACCAAGCGTCCGTTCTACCAAGCGTCCGTTCTACCAAGCGTCCGTTCTACCAAGCGTCCGTTCTACCAAGCGTCCGTTCTACCAAGCGTCCGTTCTACCAAGCGTCCGTTCTACCAAGCGTCCGTTCTACCAAGCGTCCGTTCTACCAAGCGTCCGTTCTACCAAGCGTCCGTTCTACCAAGCGTCCGTTCTACCAAGCGTCCGTTCTACCAAGCGTCCGTTCTACCAAGCGTCCGTTCTACCAAGCGTCCGTTCTACCAAGCGTCCGTTCTACCAAGCGTCCGTTCTACCAAGCGTCCGTTCTACCAAGCGTCCGTTCTACCAAGCGTCCGTTCTACCAAGCGTCCGTTCTACCAAGCGTCCGTTCTACCAAGCGTCCGTTCTACCAAGCGTCCGTTCTACCAAGCGTCCGTTCTACCAAGCGTCCGTTCTACCAAGCGTCCGTTCTACCAAGCGTCCGTTCTACCAAGCGTCCGTTCTACCAAGCGTCCGTTCTACCAAGCGTCCGTTCTACCAAGCGTCCGTTCTACCAAGCGTCCGTTCTACCAAGCGTCCGTTCTACCAAGCGTCCGTTCTACCAAGCGTCCGTTCTACCAAGCGTCCGTTCTACCAAGCGTCCGTTCTACCAAGCGTCCGTTCTACCAAGCGTCCGTTCTACCAAGCGTCCGTTCTACCAAGCGTCCGTTCTACCAAGCGTCCGTTCTACCAAGCGTCCGTTCTACCAAGCGTCCGTTCTACCAAGCGTCCGTTCTACCAAGCGTCCGTTCTACCAAGCGTCCGTTCTACCAAGCGTCCGTTCTACCAAGCGTCCGTTCTACCAAGCGTCCGTTCTACCAAGCGTCCGTTCTACCAAGCGTCCGTTCTACCAAGCGTCCGTTCTACCAAGCGTCCGTTCTACCAAGCGTCCGTTCTACCAAGCGTCCGTTCTACCAAGCGTCCGTTCTACCAAGCGTCCGTTCTACCAAGCGTCCGTTCTACCAAGCGTCCGTTCTACCAAGCGTCCGTTCTACCAAGCGTCCGTTCTACCAAGCGTCCGTTCTACCAAGCGTCCGTTCTACCAAGCGTCCGTTCTACCAAGCGTCCGTTCTACCAAGCGTCCGTTCTACCAAGCGTCCGTTCTACCAAGCGTCCGTTCTACCAAGCGTCCGTTCTACCAAGCGTCCGTTCTACCAAGCGTCCGTTCTACCAAGCGTCCGTTCTACCAAGCGTCCGTTCTACCAAGCGTCCGTTCTACCAAGCGTCCGTTCTACCAAGCGTCCGTTCTACCAAGCGTCCGTTCTACCAAGCGTCCGTTCTACCAAGCGTCCGTTCTACCAAGCGTCCGTTCTACCAAGCGTCCGTTCTACCAAGCGTCCGTTCTACCAAGCGTCCGTTCTACCAAGCGTCCGTTCTACCAAGCGTCCGTTCTACCAAGCGTCCGTTCTACCAAGCGTCCGTTCTACCAAGCGTCCGTTCTACCAAGCGTCCGTTCTACCAAGCGTCCGTTCTACCAAGCGTCCGTTCTACCAAGCGTCCGTTCTACCAAGCGTCCGTTCTACCAAGCGTCCGTTCTACCAAGCGTCCGTTCTACCAAGCGTCCGTTCTACCAAGCGTCCGTTCTACCAAGCGTCCGTTCTACCAAGCGTCCGTTCTACCAAGCGTCCGTTCTACCAAGCGTCCGTTCTACCAAGCGTCCGTTCTACCAAGCGTCCGTTCTACCAAGCGTCCGTTCTACCAAGCGTCCGTTCTACCAAGCGTCCGTTCTACCAAGCGTCCGTTCTACCAAGCGTCCGTTCTACCAAGCGTCCGTTCTACCAAGCGTCCGTTCTACCAAGCGTCCGTTCTACCAAGCGTCCGTTCTACCAAGCGTCCGTTCTACCAAGCGTCCGTTCTACCAAGCGTCCGTTCTACCAAGCGTCCGTTCTACCAAGCGTCCGTTCTACCAAGCGTCCGTTCTACCAAGCGTCCGTTCTACCAAGCGTCCGTTCTACCAAGCGTCCGTTCTACCAAGCGTCCGTTCTACCAAGCGTCCGTTCTACCAAGCGTCCGTTCTACCAAGCGTCCGTTCTACCAAGCGTCCGTTCTACCAAGCGTCCGTTCTACCAAACGTCCGTTCTACCAAACGTCCGTTCTACCAAACGTCCGTTCTACCAAACGTCCGTTCTACCAAACGTCCGTTCTACCAAACGTCCGTTCTACCAAACGTCCGCATAATTCAGGGTTGCACATCTAATTTTCCCTTAGAGGCAAGTGGCTCTCTTCCCCAAAAAGAAAGTCTTGGCAGAATGATTAGAATGCGAAGGGCATTCACAAATAGCAACGAAATAACACACAAACTAAAGGTTTCGTTAAGAGGGGAGAGAATTGTTTTAGTCGAAGAGGTAGATTTCGTTTTAATGGCAACTGACACCAATCTCAACTTATTGGCAAAAAGTATGCACTTGTTTTGTGACGGTACGTTCGATAGTCCACCTGCCAACCATCAACTATATACCATCCATGCTCTCCTTGGAGAAAATCATTCTGTTCCACTTGTATACTGCATCACAAAATCTAAAACTCAAAGAACATATGATACAATATTTTCTAAGATTAAAGAAAGGCGTGTTATGGAGCATAGTTCTATAACTGTTGATTTTGAAAAGGCTGCAATAAGTAGTATACAAAAGCATTTTCCAAACTCACACATCTGGATGATTTTCCATTTTGGTCAATGCCTTTGTAGAAAAATTCAGTCATGTGGCCTACAAAATTGGTATAATGACCCAATGAATACTTTCCTAATAAAAAAACGTACAGCACTGGCGTTCGTCCCAAAGGAGGATGTCATAGAAGCATTTAATGAATTAATGGCTTCACTAGACGAGGAAACAGATGAAGTCCTAGCAGAATTTCTAATCTACTTTGAGACTTCTTGGTGAGATGCTGTTTTAAGGGGAAGGCGACACCGTCCAGGTTTTGCTATCCCCTTATGGAATGTTAGAGAAAAGACCTTGCTGGGAATACCACGCACAAATAATTCTGTTGAAGGTTGGCACCGCGCATTTCAACGTAGAATGTCAGTCGTCCATCCAAATTTATCTCGTCTTATAAACAAACTCAAATTAGAGCAAAATGATTGGGCCATAACAATACAACAGGCTTATGGCGGTATTATCCCTAGAGACACCAAAAACCCATACACAGCCGTTAATGAACAGTTGAAACAGCTCACGGATGACTATAAAAACCCGGAACACTATGCAAACAAAGTACAGTACCTACAAGCCATTGCGTATAATTTGTAAGTTTTACTGTTTTAATAAAAACTCCCATCTGTGAATTCCCTTTGTACATAATTTGTAAGTTTGTATTGTATTTGTAATTTTTGTACATAATTTGTAAGTTTTACTGCTTTAATAAAAACACCATCTGTGAATTTGCTTAAGTAAGTTTTACTGCTTTAATAAAAACACCATGTGTGAATTTGCTTTGTCTTCTTTTTAATATTTTTTTAAATAAAATAATTTAACTTATTGCCTTTTATTTTAATGTCAAAGTTCCGGGCTGAAAGTATACTAAGACATTTATTTGTTTGATAAAAATGATCATATAAAGTATTTCAACACCTTGCCGTATTGCAAGTTATAGAGAGAATGAAGGTTCATCGGATGTCTACCGCCGTCAATGTCAGCTTATTGATAATGTGTTTAATTTGGGACAATAATAGTACTATAAAAGAGGCAAGTTTGTCTATACCAGGGGTGGGCAAACTTTTTGACATCTACCGCCGTCAATGGCAGCTTATTGATAATGTGTTTAATTTGGGACAATAATAGTATAAAAGAGGCAAGTTTGTCCATACCAGGGGTCGGTAAACTTTTTGACTTGCGGGCCAGAATGGATACTAAAACTTGACAGCATTTGGACATGCAATGTAATTTATCAAACCTGGGGATTGAAATATAAGAAAAAAAGACACAATTGAAGGTGAAAATTTATTTTCTAATTTACTTTCAACATTAAGAACATATTATCATTCAACGAAAGAAAGCAGGTATTGCAGGGCAAAGGGAAATGAATGAGGTCATTGATTTTTACTATAATTTGGACAACGCTGGCGGGCCGGATTAAAAAGCCTAACGGGCCGTATATGGCCCGCGGGCCGAGGTTGAAAAACGTGTACACAAATCCGGGGGCGGGGCGAGCGAGCGAATCCGGCGACGACGAAACGTCCGTTCGACGAAATGTCCAGCGGCGAATCTGTCGACCAAACGTCCGTCGACCAAACGTCTTTCGACAAAACATCCTATCACGGTGAGGCCGACGCGCTAACAAATCTCGCGACACAAAACATATTTACACCTCTATAAGGTTGATCAAAAGCACAGACTATGAATAGTGATTGATGCGTTCATTTAAACAAACAAACTATTTATAACACAGCTCATTGTTGTGGTACTTGCACATTCAGCCTCATTTTATCCATTTATTTTCACATATGACCCACTATTTTTTTATTTGGCTGGTAACAAGGCATCAAATTTGGCGACCGACAAGAATTTGTTTCATAACAATAATTTAAATAAAGTAACGATCACAAATCAATAAAATATTAAGTTATTTGATATGTCACACAATGCTTCCCTCGAATGAAAATACCCTCAAGTTTTAAAAGAGCTACATTTATTCCCAGGTATAATTAATGTTGAAGTTAGTAGAAGAATATGGAAGGCAATCCAATGATTCAGCACAATTCCAGCATCACTCACCTGAGATCTAGAATTTCTACATGGATAAAATGTACAGATACATAAATAATTTACAGAACAAGGTAAATTAAGAGTGTCTAATCCGATTGTATGTTATTGTTTTACTATATCATGGATGGAGCCTATATTCACCGAGTGAGTGCACAATTGGCATGCTTGTCCTTATAACAAAGTGTAAAAGCTGAATGTTTTTTTATTGTGGACACATGCGTAATTATAAAAGCATATTTGTTTAAAATGATAATTTAATGATTACAATCCATTAAAGAAGTTATTTTTGTCGAATTAAGAAAGAAAAAAATACCATTAATTGCAAATAAAGGTAACATGGGAAAAGGGAGTTCGCTGTCTCGGGTTGCCAACGGCAGTGCTCCGACGGCACGTTCTTTTTCAGTGTGGGTTTTTATTTATTTTAATTGAAGTAAGTCTGTGTATATATCATAACTCGAAAACGGCATGGCATTCACACTGCCAGTCGTCATTTTTTTCCCCAAACCAGTTGTACTCGTGACTATTTTCCTAATTCACCAGTGCCCCCTCTAAATCGTCAACATTCACCGACCCAAAATGTCTCCCCAAAACCAAACCGCTTTTTATTAGATTTGTGAAAGAGAAAAAAAAATCAATACATATAGCCATATCATTTTGAAATGAACATTTACCTTCAGCAAGTCACCTCTCCTTCTGGTGCCAGCTGTCACTGGACACCAATCCCAAACGGACGGGGACCCAAAAGTGTGGCAATAAGTCCTTCGATAAAATAGACTGTTGTTTGAATTTTTGCTATTAATGTAATCCAAATCTAGCCACGTTTGAATTGTCCGTTGGTTTCAATTATTCTTCTAAGTCGTACAATAAGAAAACTATTAGTGTATTCGTATGTTTTCGTGATGTGCTTCAATCAAAAATATCCGTCAATTTCTGTGTGATAAGTCGCCTGTGGTACTTCCTCTGAGTTTCCTTACATTTCGCCTGTTAATTGTTTATATAATCTTCCAGTTTAGTGTGTCGGTTTGACAAATCATTAAATCGGAGGACTTGCGCGTATCACCGGAGGCGCAGGATTTGCAGCTCTGATTTTTGTCTGCCTTGCTTGCAGCATCAGCCGCATTTCTTGTTTGGAAACACGTACACGACATCATCAAGATATTTAATTTGAACTAGATAACTTCCAGAACAGATCTTCAAAATAAAAAATATGTAATTATTCCCTGGGGAAAGCTTTTACTTTGAAAGCAGAAAGTCTGATTTCCTTTGAACTCGGTCTCTACTACTTTCAATTTGATCAATAGTGGAGAGAGTTGGTAGGGGTGACCACACATTAGAAACCTCATCCAGCAGCCCCATCTCCTGGAGTCAAAAAGCATAAATTATAATAAAGCATTGTAGTCTGATCTTGTTTCTGGTGCAACATTATGAAATCAACAAATAATCAATGTTTCTCATGGTACAACCAGTGGCGGGCGGTGCATTTTCTGGTAGCGCCTTCAACGTATCAATCCAACCCTCAAAAACTATTTTATGGCTTTAAAACCTCTACTGCAGCTACAGCTGCGACACATAAAAAATAATCAATAAATTAATGCACAAAATAGGGTAAAAGCCACTTCCTAGCAGCATTTCATGATTAAATACAAATACTGGAGCTTTTCAGACATTAAAACCAGGCCAGGGGGTGATTTTCCTGGGAAAAGACAGCGATGAACGTCAATGGCGTACGGGCAAACATTGCCCGAAAATGGGGTAAAATCCAGCCGAAAACAGCATTTATTGATTAAATACAAATACTGGAGCTTTTTAGACATCAGAACCGGGCCCGGAGTATCATTTCCCTGGTAAAAAGACAGTGATGAACGTCGATACGTCCATACGTGAAATGACAAAAAAATGCACTAAAATTAGGTAAAATCCACTTCCTAGCATCATTTATTGATTGAATACAAATACTGGAGCTTTTGAGACATTACAACCAGGCCAGGGGGGTGATTTTTCCCGGGCAAAGACAGCGATGGACGTCAATGGTGAAACGCCAAAAATTAAACTGGGGTAAAATCCACTTCCTAGCAGCATTTTGTGATTAAATACAAACACTGGAGCTTAAATACAAACACAGGAGCTTTTCAGATATCAGAACTTGTCCCACAATTGAAATATTATTTAGGAATATAGTCATATTTGCAATTTTACTCACCAAAAATCCTTTTTACACAATATCCATCCTCCTTTCTTTTTTCCTTCTTTCCTATCGCCATCAAAGCTAATGATGAAAGTCGAGCCTGTCCTGTCATATTTCCGGCATAGTCCGTTTTGAAAATAGCATTAAATCAACACCACAATACTATACTATTTGCTTGTGGAGCTAAGTTAGCGCGCTGAAAGTGCCCCACACACCATTTTCCCGGCTGTAACAGGCTTGCTAGCTTCGGAGTTGACCGCCCTTTCTTAATGATGGGCCAATATTTCTTCATTTTTTTCTGGAAAAGTCCGTCTGGAAAATAGCTTTGTGAGCAAACAGAATCAATTTGTTTTTGCTTCTGCTTCTGTCGGCCATAGTGGGTGGAGTTTGCGATCTCGGCTGCCTGGGTACTGCTTTGGCCCGCCTACTAGCCAATCATAGTTTGTGAAAGCAATGACATGTCCCAGCCAGCAAAATGCTAACGCCTATGAAAAATTATTCTAGGGTTGCCAACTCGAAATCTGATTGGTTAAAAGCAACAGTCTAGTTTAATGCAGCAGAGCCCGCAAGAACTAATTGTGAAGGCTTTGAGGCAGATCTGATCTGGCAACAAATAATGGCTGAAATGTGATTGGTTAAATGCTTCAATATGAAAACACACATCTGGAAGCAGTGCAACCAGGGGGAAAAGGAATGAAAGGAAGCTAACAGACCATTTGTAATAATAAGTATTGATGGACAAAATATAATATGATTCAGATATTTCTTTGGCCAGCAGAGAAGGCCTTGAAGGCCCTGACGGCCCGCCACTGGGTACAACATATATATAAATGCTTTATTTTTATTTTTATGAAAGCCATTTAAATATCGGGCGGCCCAGCGACTTGAGTGGTAAGCACGTCAGCCTCACAGCTCTGGGGTCCTGGGTTCAAATCCAGGTCCATCTATGTGGAGTTTTCTATGTGGGGTCATGGGTTTCCTCCGGGTACTCGGTTTCCTCCCACATTCCAAAACATGAATGGTAGAATGATTGGACACTCTAAATTGCCCATAGGTATGGGTGTGAGTGTGCATGGTTGTCCGTCTCCTTGTGCCCTGCGATTGGGGGGCACCAATTCAGGGTGTCCCCCGCCTCTGGCCCGGAGTCAGCTGGGATAGGCTCCAGCACCCCCCTCAACCATGAATGGGGATAAAGCGGTACAGAAAATGAGATGAGATGAGATTCTTCTTCTATAGTGAACTATCACTTCTTCAGAAGCGAGTTCCATTAAAAACGGCACCGAAAAAGAATCAGAGCACAAACTTCTGACATTTTATTATTCCTTGAGATATTGATTTATTTTATAAAGGACAGCACATATTAATGCACATATTTATATTCATGTTAATTAACATATGTAAATATGTAAGATTGTAGCCGCTGGATAATGTCCATCTTTAGTCTCTTATGTAGGTACAAGATAAACAATAACACACACGACATAAATACGGAGGACAATTTTAGACAGCATCGTGAACGCAATTTTGTTTGGCTAACAGCCAGGCTTTAAGATGATTGTCTTCCACTTTAGAGTTTCAGTGTGAAGTTTGACATTTTTATAAACTTTTTATACGTAATATAAAAAGCCATATCCTGAAACTGCAAATGTTGAAGGATGAAAGTACTTTATGTTTTCTTTATAAACGCTCAAAAGAGACAGACTGTAATCAAACGCAATTCTTCTTCATTCTCAGCAGTGCTGCATCAACATTCAACACAGCATTTTGAAGTCCATGGGTCCATAAATGCACCATGTTACAGTCACTGTTAGGAAAAGCTTGTTATTGTTTTACCATTGCTTTCTCCCTGTGTTCTGATGTTCGTTTCCCTACTCTTGTTTGTCCCTCCTGCTTTGCTGTTGTGTTCGCGCAGCTGGGCGTGATTCAAAATGAGTTCCTGTTGTGTATATTTAAACCCCACTGATTATTATGTCATTTTCGGATCGTCTGCCTTATTTCCCCTGACATGTGTCTGCGTTACCTGGTTCCTCGATTCAAGATTCCCTGTGCCGGCTGGCCCGCCAGTTGCGCCCGTGCAGAAGCCAAGAAGCATCGTCCCCGTGCCAGCAGGCCAGCTAGTCGCACCCTTGCCAAAGCAACACACAAAATTCCCCGTGCTGGCTGGCCCGACAGTCGCACCCGTGCTAAAAACATGAACCAGCGTCCCCATGCCGGCAGGTCAGCCAGTCGCTCCCGTCTCGAAGCCACGCACAAGATTCTCCGTGCCGGCTGGCCTGCCAGTCGCACCCGTGCCGAGGGCGGGCACAAAATTCCCCGTGCCTGCTGGCCCGCGAGTCTTACCTGTGCCGAAGCCACGAAGCATTGTTTCCGTGCCGGCTGGCCCGCCAGTCGTACCTGTGCCAAAGCCACGCACAAGATTCCCCGAGCCCGCTGGCCCACCAGTTGCGCCCGTGCAAAAGCCATGAACCAGCGTCCCCGAGCCAAAGCCACGAACCAGATTCTGTGTGCCGGTTATCCCGCACCCGTGCCTTACCCGCGAACCAGCGTCCCCGTGCTGGCTGGCCCGCCTGTCGCACCGGTGCCTAAGCCGCGAACGAGCGGCTCGGTGGTGGTTACTCAAGTGACCCAAGATTTCCGGTGCCTGCTGGCTCGACAGTCGCACCCGTGCCGAAGCCACGCACAAGATTCCCCGTGCCGGCTGGCCCGCCAGTTGCGCCCACAGAAGCCACGAAGCATCGTCCCCGTGCCGGCTGGCACGCCAGTTGCACCCGTGCCGAAGCCATGAACCAGTGTTCCCATGCTGGCTGGCCAGCGAGTCGCACCCGTGCCGAAGCCACGCACACAATTTCCGGTGCCTGCTGGCCCAACAGTCGCACCCATGCTGAAGCCACGCACACGATTTCCGGTGCCTGCTGGCCTGACAGTCGCACCCATGCCAGCTGGCCCGACAGTTGCACCCGTGCCGGCTGGCCTGACAGTCGCGCCCGTGCCGGCTGGCCCAACTGTCGCGCCTGTGCCGGCTGGCCAGACTGTCGCGCTTGTGCCGGCTGGCCCGACAGTCTCGCCCGTGCCAAAGCCACAAACCAGCGTCCCCGTGCTGAAGCCACGAACCAGCATCCCCGTGCTGAAGCCACGAACCAGCGTCCCCGTGCCGAAGCCACGAACCAGCATCCCCGTGCCAAAGCCACGAACCAGCGTCCCCGAGCCGAAGCCACAAACCAGATTCTCCTTGCCCGTTGTCCCGCACCCGTGCCTTACCCGTGAACCAGCGTCCCCGTGCTGGCTGGCCCGCCTGTCGTACCCGTGCCTAAGCCGCGAACGAGGGGCTCGGTGGTGGTTACTCAAGTGACCCAAGATTTCTGGTGCCTGCTGGCCCGACAGTCGCACCCGTGCCAAAGCCACACACAAGATTCCCTGTGCCGGCTGGCCCGCCAGTTGCGCCCACAGAAGCCACGAAGCATCGTCCCCGTGCCGGCTGGCACGCCAGTCGCACCCGTGCCGAAGCCATGAACCAGTGTTCCCATGCTGGCTGGCCAGCAAGTCGCACCCGTGCTGAAGCCACGCACAAGATTTCCGGTGCCTGCTGGCTTGATAGTCGCACCTGTGCCGAAGCCACGCACAAGATTGCCGGTGCCTGCTGGCCCAACAGTCGCACCCATGCTGAAGCCACGCACAAGATTTCCGGTGCCTGCTGGCCCAACAGTCGCACCCGTGCTGAAGCCACGCACAAGATTTCCGGTGCCTGCTGGCCTGACAGTCGCACCCATGCCAGCTGGCCCGACAGTTGTGCCCGTGCCGGCTGGCCCAACTGTCGCGCCCGTGCCGGCTGGCCCAACTGTCGCGCCTGTGCCGGCTGGCCAGACTGTCGCGCTTGTGCCGGCTGGCGCGACAGTCGCGCCCGTGCCAAAGCCACAAACCAGCATCCCCGTGCCGAAGCCACGAACCAGCGTCCCCATGCCGAAGCCACGAACCAGCTTCCCCTTGCCAAAGCCACGAACCAGCGTCCCCGAGCCGAAGCCACGAACCAGATTCTCCTTGCCCGTTGTCCCGCACCCGTGCCTTACCCGCGAACCAGCGTCCCCGTGCTGGCTGGCCCACCTGTCGCACCCGTGCCTAAGCCGCGAACAAGAGGCTCGGCGGTGGCGACTCTCCGGGCCTCCCTGGACTAGGGGCTCGGCAGTGGCAACTCTCCGGGCCCCCCTGGATGAGGCAGTCGTGGCGGCAACTCTCCGGGCCCCCCTGGGTTAGGGGCTTGGTGGCGGCGACTCTCTGGGCCCCCTTGGGCGAGGCCGCGGCGACTCACCAGGCCTCCCTGAATGAGGGGCTCGGTGGCGGCGATTCTATGGGCCCCCCTGGGCGAGAGGCTCAGCGGCGGCGACTCTCTGGGCCCCTTTGGGCAAGGGGCGAGGCCACGGTGACTCTCTGGGCCCCCCTGGACAAGGGGCTTGGCGGTGGTGACTCTACAGCCCCGCCTGGACGAGCAGCCAGGGCAAGGTGGCCGACGACTTTTCTAAACTTCTGGTGTCTGTTAATGGCAGGGCCCTCGACCATCACTTTAAGGGCCAGCGCGGACGCCCGCCGGACCGGCCATTCGGCCATCACTTAAAGGGCCAGCGCGGATGCGCGCCAGACCGGCCTTTCGGCCATCACTTAAAGTGCCAGCACGGACGGCTGCCGGACCGGCCAATCCCATTCCTCGCCAAATGCCGGCGCGGACGCCCGCCGGACCGGCCACTCCCACGTCCCACCTCGGGCCGCCGCGGATGCCCACCGGACCGGCCACTCCCACGTCTCATCTCGGGCCGGTATGGGCGCCCGCCGGACTACATTACGCGGTCGCACCTGCCTTCCCAGTCAGCGTTTTTCCTTTTCATGGACATTCGTCTTTGGGACGTCTAGGATGCGTCCCTTAGAAGGGGGGGGGGGGGGGTATACTGTTAGCAGTAGCTTGTTATTGTTTTTCCCTGTGTTCTAATGATTTCCTACTCTTCTTTGTTCCTCATGCCTTGCTGTTGTGCTTACGCAGCTGTGCGTGATTCAAAATTAGTTCCCTTTTTGTCTATTTAAACTCCACTGAATATTATGTCATTGTCGGATCGTCTGCCTTATTTCCCTTGCCATGTGTCTGCGTTACCTGGTTCCTCGATTCCCACGCTTTCCCTAGTCCGGTTTGGTTTTGTGAGTCTTTGTTATTTCCCAAGATCCTTTTATTAAAGTTTTTGTATGAGCTTTATATCCCTCGTCCTCGCCTGCTTTCCCACGATTGGGTCCTTTTCCTAGTAACCTCCCCCCAACGTCTCCTCAAAGACGTAACAGTCACAAACGCAACATTCAACATTATTTCTACCCCAAAAATGAAACCACCAAACATAATAATACTTAGTGACTATTTTATGATGTGGCATACCACAAGTGTCCACACTGGTGTGCCGTGAGCAATAGTCAGGTGTGTTGCTGGAAATTACACGAAATATATTGTAATATTCCAAGAGAAAAATCTTATGGGATTTTAGTCGAACTAATATGAAATTAAAATGAAATATTACAACATTATAATCGAAATATAACGAACACTAAATAGAAGTTTCAAGGGCATTAACTTTAGGCGATGTAAAGTCTTTGTGAACAAAAAATGCTTTTCCGGTAATATTTGGAGATTTAAGTAATAATGGGAGAAAAAGTCATAAACATATGAGATTTAAAAATGTCACTGCTTCTTACATCACTCAAACAGGAAGATGTCCGCAGAGGGGTCCGGGGTGCAGGAAAACAGACAGACAAGGGAAGTGCTGGTGCACAAGTGCAATGTTCAAAGAGGGAAAACAACTACAGATAAACCTTACAAAATAAAAACTGGAAAAATAAAGAAACTAACTGAATTTGGAGGAGCACAGAAAAGGCAACATAACAACTGAGAGAAAATAATCACACACCCAACAGACACAGGGTTTAAATACAATGACTGGCGTTGATGACAATCACAAACACAAAGGAAGCACAGCCAGTAAGAACAAAGCAGATGACTCTCATGTATCACAGGGTCAGGACACACAAGGAAAAATTTGTCCAGCCACCAAAACAAAACATGACTGAATCCCTCCCGTAAGGGAAGGATTCCAGACGTCCCAGAGAGAAAAAACACAGCGCCAAGAATGGAATTAAAAAAAAAACCTAAATCAGGCGGTTGTCCCGGCCGACGACAAGATGGATTAGCCTGTCAGGCGGTCCTCCCGGCCAGCCTGTGAGGAACCGGCAACAAAGATGTTGCAGACGGCCTCTGGAAAGGCGACATGATGTTGCAGGCCGCCTTGTCCTGGATGCACTATAGGTCGCCGCTGTCAGGACCCCCATCATCCAAGTTGTCGCCGTCAGCGCCTCCACCATCCAGGTCGCCGCTGACAGGGCACCCGTCGTCCAGGTTGCCGCCGTTGTAGTCGCCGACTAGCGATGGGATGGCTTTAAGAAAATGGGGTGCCGGGATGGGCGCATGAGAACGGGTCACTGCGGTGGGCACATGGCAGTAGGGCACACGGGAGCATCGGGCAGGAACAGGTGCTGGCGAGCGTTGAGCAGGAACGGACTCTGGCAAGCATCGAGCAGGAAGGGGCGGTGGCGAGCTTGATGCAGGTTCCGGCGTTAGCAAGCGAGGGAAAGGCCCTGATGCTGGCAAGTGAAGAGCAGGAATCGGCACTGGCAAGCGAAGAGCAGGATCGGTGCCTGAGAGCGACTAGCTGGAACCGGCACTTGAGAGCGACAAGAAGGACCCGGCGCTTGAGTGCGATGAGCAGGATCTGGCGATTGAGAGCTATGAGCAGGAACCGGTGCTTGAGACCAATGAGCAGGAACCGGCACACGAGGACGTACCATGTACCATCACAGATGGGAAAACACGCCCAAACACCAGAACCCCAACAAAATCTGACAATATCAACTTTTTTTGCCATCAGGTTGGTGTGAAAAATATGATTTGGGAATAATTTTGGGGTTTTATTTGATTCCTGGTGATGAATCATTAATCTGCACTACTTCATATTTTTAATATAGGCTGGTGGTGTGCCTTGAGATTTTTTCAATGCAAAAAGTCTGCTGCAGCTCAAAAAACGTAGACAAACAGTGTCCTAGAAGTTCATCCTAAAACAGCGAAGTATGGGCAACCTGGATCTACTTCTATTTTTGCTCCTCTTTTCCAATAGAAGGCACAAAGAAATTTCCAGCTGGTGTGAATCTGCTCAACCGAGCGGATGAAGCAATTAGCGAAAGCTTTACCACGCCATCGTCTCTTGATCAAGTAATTCCTGGGTCCTAGCATGCAGTATTTTACTACATCACTTCTGCGTCAAGACTGTGGGTGAGTATTCGCCCTGTACACCTGAAGGAGAGTTCAATTTGACCGGGACTGTGAAACAGAGACCATGCTCGTTGTTATATAATGAGAATCAATCAACCCTATACATGTCAGCACAGCATGACACAACCTTTAGATAACGTGTTATAACCTGAATTTACGCTGGAAACACAGGGAGAAATAATCACAACAGTGATTCGTTGTTGCTTCCCCAATCCAACTTTATTGATATTTATATAAGCAACATGTTAGAACAAAAAACATAATGTACAATTACACCCATATATATATATATATATATATATATATATATATATATATAAAATATATATATATATATATATTATGGCAACACATTCGAACAAAAAACATAATGTACAATTACACGTGTTCAGAATACGGTCATAACAATGTGTTATCTTAATTTTTACAAATTCAAGAAGTCATTCTCAACTATTCGACAAGGTAAACAATGAAAAAATCGATAACATAAATTCCTTACTATAGACTATACAGGCCGGTACCCGGACATTTCCTCGACGGCCACTTCGTCGACGGCCACTTCGTCCCCGGACGGTTTGTCAAACAGACGCTTCGTCAAACGGACTCTTCGTCGCCGGACAGTTCGTCGACCGGACACTTCGTCGCCAGACAGTTCGCCTAACCTTAACCACAATTAAAGAAGACAAAGGAAATTCACATATTCTTTATTAAAGAAAATAAAACAGCAAAGACTCGCTCGACAACACAAACACATTAACATTTGGGCGTGTGCAAGTACTAGATGTGGATGCTGTAACAGGAGAGGACACCAAGATGATCATAGGTCATGCGTCGTGGTGTATGTCTCTCCGTTCTTGGTCGCTCATAAGTCAACAACTCAGGTTCACAGCGGTTGGCGGAGAGGTGTTTGATAAGTGATCATCACGAGGATCTTCAACAGGCAGGTCCTCCTCAGATGGACCAGGCTGCTCCAGTTGGTAGTCATTTTCTGATTGTACTGGTACGGAAGCAGGGACCTCTCCTTCAGGTCTCTGATCAGCTGGCAGTGGCCTGTGCTCAGACTCCATCTAATGGGCATCTCTCTCATTCGACACCTGGAGGGGCTTGTAGTGAAGGTCATATTCGTCTTCGCTGTCTTCATTTGACTCTTGAAGGTTTTGATATGGGCTGCTGTCTCTATATCTGCATACTTTTGTCAATTTTACCTGCTTCTGGTGTTGCCTCAAAGGGTAAATGGTCACAGGACATCAGTAGATTTGTGCTGCATTACTCGCGTCTGTCGTCTCATCCAGCATTACAGAGACAAACTGTACTTTTTTTATTTCGCTTCTGTTCTCTTCCTCCATCACTTCAGCAATAGCAGTGATCAGGTCGTTTTGTATTTTGCCCGACGTGCCACTAAATACTTTATTAGTGGACAGGTGGTAATGTAAATCCATGTTTTTCTCAGCAATGAGAGAAAGAAGTTCCACATAATTTCCTTTGTGTGGGGAGGCAGCGCTTTCATTGTGTCCCCGAAATGAAAGTTCCTGCTTGCCCCAAAAAATGACGCAGTCTATCAAACTTTTTAAGATTTCCCTATTTTTCTTTACCTTTTCGTTCTGGCGCTCCGTTTCCCTGCGCACTTGCTCGTTGAATTGTAACTCCACTCGAGTATCTCCAAAAGTTTTGGAACGGACCGTTGCTTGTAAGTGTCCGGCAGAGCTTTGGTGTCTCGTTGCTGCTTTGGATAAACAAGACAAATTTGCAAATCCAGTGTTGCTCCAAACACCATATCGATCGGTGGCAAATAACAAGCACTCCCAGCAATATAATTTGCTGTGTTCATCGGAGCCCGTGAGCCAGGGATAGCGCTCATAGTTAGCGCACTGAAAGGTCCGAACACACCCTTTTCCCGTCTTTAACAGGCTTGCTAGCTTCGGAGTTGACCGCCCTTTCTTAATGATGTCCGTTTTTTCTGGAAAAGTCCGTCTGGAAAATGGCTTTGCCAGCAAATCTGCAACCGAATCCATTTGCTTTCCTGCGTTGGCCATTGTGGGTGGGGTTTGCTAGTCTGGCTGCCTCATTCTGGCTTTGGCCCGCCTACTCTATAGCAAGCCAATAATAGTTGGTGAAAGCAATGAGGTATCCCAGCCAGCAAAATGCCAATGCCTGCTAAAAAGCGTTGTGGGGTTGCCAACTCGAAATCTGATTGGTTAAAAGCAACAGTCTTGTTTAATGCAGCAGAGCCCGCAGAACTGATTGTGAAGGCTTTGAGAAAGATGTCTGATCCTGGCAACAAATAATGGCTGAAATGGGGATTGGTTAAATGCTTCAACATGAAAACACGCATCTGGAAGCAGTGCAACCAGGGGGGAAAGCAATGAAAGGAAGCTAACAGAACATTTGGAATAATAAGTATTGATGGACAATATATAATATAATTCAGATATTTCTTAGGCCAGCAGAGAAGGCCTTGAAGGCCCTGACGGCCCGCCACTGCTGTACACAGTAGTGTGTTTGGCAGTGACCATCCCCGTGTCCACTGCTTCTGTCGAACAGACGTTTTCAGCCCTGAATAGAATTAAAATTTATGCCAGAAATACAACAGGACAGCACTAGACTTTCAGCATTCGCTTTGATGGCGATAGAAAGGAACTTCGACAGAGTAATTGAAATCTTCTTGAGGAAAGAAAGGAGGATGTTTTTTGTGTATAAATAAAAATAATTTTTGTTGAGTAAAATGTGTCTATTTTCCGAAATAATATTCAAATGTTTGAGGTTATTATTGATTCTTTGTATATGTGTCGCAGCTGTAGCTGCATTAAAGGTTTTATAGACATAAAATACTTATTGAGGGTTGGATTGATTCACACGTAGCACTACTGAAGGCCCAGGTGTGAAATGCACGGCCCGCCACTGTCTGACACACACGACAGGCGAGGAGTATGATGAGTTTGACTTTCTCACCTAGCCCTGTGCTATTAAGTCATGGAGGTAACCCTTCATCTCCTGGTAAAATGGTCGAGGCACTGACATGTATGAATGCTTGACTGGCTCAGAGTCTTTGAGAGAGATAGTCATTTGCAATCTGTCAATACAGCCAATATCACTGTCTGAGATTGAGAAGGAGTGACACTCTTCTCTCAGCATTCTTTTGACTAACTGTCTCTGCTCCTCTGTCAGGTGGCATACATCTACAGGTGGGTCCCATTGTTCACCTGTATTGGATGCTGGTGTTGTTGACTGTAATTGGTGCTGGGGCTGTTTAAAAAATCTCAGCGGGAAGTACAGTCAAGATTTTTGTACTGTGCCAATTACAGTGCGCCCGAGTAAGAGAATATCATGGTCAGTTGGATTTGAGACATCAATTGTGATGACAGGGAAAACACCTTTTCTTACCCTGACCAAAGTGTCATTGAACTCAAAACCATCTGGCCACTGGGCGTTCAGATCTGGCTGAAAAAGCATGCTCATTAAAACCAATATTGGGTTGGGACAGATGACACCCTCTTTTCACAAGAATTGGAATGATCAATTACTTTGTTCTGTCCACCTCTGAGACCAAATGAAATGTTGCCTCAACCCACCCAAAATAAGGCATCTCAGTTCCATTTGCTGCAGTCAATGCCTGATCTTCAGGTGTTTCTAATGTTTCTGAGACATTTCTCAGTTGCGCGTTAGGTAAATTTTCATCGTTCCACCTTTCGTCAATAATTGAAACTTGGGAACCCGTGTCCCATAATGCGTGTAGTTGGTGGCCATTTAGATAACACTGAACAAGACATTGCTTTCCAACTAGGGAGGTAACATTATTGTGATGACCTATTGCGACAGGGGGTGGCAGATAGAGTGTGCCTTAGTCTTTGCTAGGAGGTTCCCCACAGTCACCATCAGTTTGCAGGTAAGTACAATTGTGCTTGTGTTCTGTCCAGTGCTGTTTTTGGAAAGGTTTGGAACAATGTTGTCTTAGCCCTCCCAGTGAATCTCCACTGCCACAATGCGTATATAGTTGGGACTTTTCACAGGTCATGGTTAACACTCGTCCCGCAGGGGCAACCACTACCTGTTTAAAGGGGCTTCACTCGATGGTCTGACTCGTCGGATTTTACATCCAGCTTGGAGATGTTCTCCACTTCAACACCGATAACACCTCCTTGGGACATAAACAGGGCGGCTCATGTTCTAGAGAGGTGCATCCGTAGGCTGCATTTGAGTGGGTGCTGGGGGCTGGCTGTAGTAATCTTGTTGTGCAGAAGGTGGCTGGGGGTCCCTAACTGGTCTTCTAACTGAGGGTGGGAAGTAGGACTGAGGCTGAAACTTAGGCTGCTGTAGTGTCTCTTTGATCTGAGCTATTTCTGCACTGATAACTTTAAGAGAAGCAACACTTGTCATAAGTTCAGCTAACTCTGCTAGCATATCACGGGTTACTTTTATTTTTACTTCCTTCACAGGGCAATTTGTAGGTGGTAGGTCTGCTGACTTACCAAGCTTATATGTGTTGGTGACTGTGGAGTATTATTTCTCCTTTCTGTTTCATTAGCACAGTCTAAGAGGGGCTGTATATCTACCCTAACACTGTCACTCTGGATACCAGTGATTACCGTGTGGAGGCACATACGCTGGACTAAACTTGGGTCTTACTGGAGTCCTGATTCTGAATCTCGAGATTCAAACAGTACCTTCTGCCTAAGATCCAAGACTCGCATTAAGAAACTTTGAGGACTCTCTTTGATATGCTGCACTTCCTATGTGAACTGCTTTTTGAGCTCGGTAGCACTCCTCTCCTGAAAATGAGCGCGTAAGATGCATCTAAGTGTGGGAAGAGTGAGGTTAGATTTTTCTTCCAAGTAGCTATGTACCTGCAAACTGGGGGAGATAGCCCTGATAACAGGATCAATGATTCTCATATTCAGTCCATTCTTAATTTGATGAGCAAGGCTGGAGAATGTAAGCATATCCATCTGGCCTGGTTCACCTATTTCGCCGGCAATTTTGAAGTCCTTGGGCCAGTATGAGCTTGGCTGGGGCTTTGGAAACACACCCCCTTGAAAAGTCATTCTCAACAATTCGACAAGGTAAATTATGGAAAATCGATAACATAAATTCCTTACTATAACCGTCATAGACACTATACAGGGCAATGGCGGCATATAGTGGCGTAATGGACATGCATACATATCAAAGAACCGGGACTCGCACATTCACGCACACACTTCAAAAGTAGATGAACATTCCATTCTCTCTCACACGCTAAACAGTGTATATTGCAAACCAAAAACTCAACAGGCCAATAGAAGAAGCAGCATACCTGGAAACACAGGGAGAAATAATCGCAATAGTGATTCGTTGTTGCTTCCTCAATCCAACTTTACTGAATCGAGGAAGATCTCCTGCGCTGGTCGAGGTACGTGCATCAAGGCATTAATAATCGAATACTGATATACATCCAGTCAAAACTAGTTGCGACATCTTTAATATGCAATAACTAATGGGGTGTAAATTAAATATTTAAATTGTTAAACCAATGCTTTTTTTCTTATCTGAACATTTTAACATGTCACACACGCATGAATCGACTAGACTGTGAGCATGTAAATGTGCCCAACAACTTCCAATTTTGTGTGTAAAATGCAAGAGCGCATGTTGTTTTAACGTGTAAATTATGGAAGTAAATCTGTGCCTCTGAATTTGAATTTCAGATTCCATAATAAATATTAGTGGGATTGTATTTTGCATTTGAATTACAGATTGTGTAGGAAAATTAACACTTGCATCCAATTTAAAAAAAAATCATATTGCAGACAAAAATAAGTATCCACAAAAAATCATATTCTGTAAAAAAAAATCTGATTCTGCATGAAAAGTTGCAAAATCCGGGTAGTTTTACAAGAGCAATGAAATCGATCCCTGTATCTATCATCGGTGGCCCAGGCACTTAGCTTGCACTTGCACTCGCTTCTCTGACACAAACGTGTGTCAAGTGATGTCACTGTCATCTACTCCCGAAAAAGCATCAACTGTAAAGGGTCCCTTAACCTGTGATGAGAACCGACATTATAAATTGGTTCCCATATTTAGCTGGGAAGGATTAGTTTGAAGGTTGTGAGCAGTCAAGTAGAAGTTGTAATGATTTCAAGATGGATATTTAAATTCATGCCGTAATTAAATCAAGTCAATATCATACTTTTATCAAATTAAGTGTGAATGGAATGGATGGAGTTATTTTATGATGAGGATGCATTGACATTTGTAAATGTTCTGTTACATGTATTTATATTTTTTTTAAAAACTCCAGTTTCCTCCCACATCTGGAAAACATGCATGATAGCCTGGTTGAACATTCTAAATTGCTCTTAGGTATCAGTGTGAATCCTTGTCCATCTCCTTGTGCCCAACGATTTGCTGGCCACCAGTTAAGGGTTTCCACACTTATCTTGGGACTCATAAGTCTTTCTCTTCTAAACCCTGGTTTTCCAGGAAGGCAGGATACATTTACACTCTAGCCTGAAAGATCCTGCCAGTATTTTCAAGGCCTAAGTGTTAAAACAAGTTAATTAACAGACTAGCTAGAAATAAAAAAAAATCCATATATGGAAATCCCTTCTAAACTGAAACACGCCTACTGATGTTCAGGTTAACGCCCACTTTTGCCTGCTCAGAAAGTATTTAAAAATGGACTCAGATATCAAAGGTTGCTGCTCTCTTACAATAAAGCCACACTGTTATGAGAACTAACCCTGAGTATGTCTTGTATGTCTTTGTCTGTCTTCCAAAACCCCTCCAGAACAGAAAACGATCACGCAGCATTTTAGTTACGAGGTCGAGAAAGAACAAACGCCATTACGTGGTGCAGGCATTGTCAGGCCCGAAGAAAACTAACATAATTGGTCAAATCTTAGTCTCGAGCAATCCACCAGTAGTACATTGGTGATCGACTGGCCGATCAAGATCAATGTAATGCGCGTGATCTATCTGCTCCATCGGGAGCCTTGTGTCGAGGGGCAATAGTTATACAATATTTATTTAAAAAAATCCCAAATCTTTTCCACCTTAACATACGATCAAATTGAAATTATATCTCGGTGGCCAGCCAATCAGAGAACAAAGGCAGGACAGCCATTCATGCTCACATTCATACTTCCTTACAATTTGGAGTGTTCAACCAGCCTGTCATGCATGAAGTTGAGTTGTGGAGGAAACCAGATTACCCAGAGAAAACCTATGATAGTTCGAGGAGACACAGAACTCTAGATCTTAGAAAAGTGATGTCAATGTCTAACCAATAGAACAACGGGCCACCCACCCTCATTGGTAGCATGCAAGTTTCCATCCTAGGCTTGTACTATAAGTTGAGTTTCGGCTTCTTAGCAACCACTCTCTCTGTTCTAACAGTGAAAGCATTCCCTAATGCAGAGGTCGCCAACCATAGGTTCTGGATTTGCATGTGGGTTTATAGCGCTGCCCCAGTGGCTCCCGAGCTTTTTAAAAAATGTTTGAAAACTGGGGAGGCAAATATTTTTTGTTTGTTTTAATATGGTTTCTGTTAGAAGACAAACACGACACCGACATTCTTAGCATTTCTAATGCTGTAAGAATCTGTAGAATAAATATTAAATGTAACCATTTCTATCAATGAAGATTTGCATCATAGCCTGTGAAACACGTTTCTATCTTTAGGGTGGGATGCTAGGCAGGCCATTGTTGTAAACAAATCGGTTTACCATTGCAACAGCACAAATCAGAAAAAAACGGGGGAAAAATAAACTTTCCGGCTTCGTGGAAAAAACATTTTCAAAAAGTGTTCACGAATCGTGCCCACTTTGAGGACGTATGTCTAGTGCATTTTAGAAACATTATTAAATGTCCTTAAAGGCAATCGTCTTTGTAGTTTTTTTCTTCCAAAATGTTCGTCATCCAGCACTGCAGAAATAGGTAAGAACCAGGTGACTTATAAAATGGGTGTAAAATTACATTTTAAAGAAATCACAAAACGTCAATGCCTGTTGTTGATTAATGTTGTTGTTTGAATTCTTAATGCTGTGTTTATTAAATGTGCGTTCATGTCTGTGTGCTATCTCTTTGTTTCATCCCGGTAGCTTTTTCTTTTTCCCATAGGTTTTAACACAGGTTTGTGTATATACTTGTTATTCGTTTTGTGACATTAATAAATAATTTTATTATCATTTTTGGTGTGAGTGGGTTAGCTCATGGGTCCTGGGTTCAAATCCAGGTCACGTCCACCTGTGTGGAGTTTGCATGTTCTCCCCGGGCCTGCATGGGCTTCCTCCGGATACTCCAAAAACGTGCATGGTTTTGCTGATTGGACACTCTAAATTGCCCCGAGTTATGGGTGTGAATGTGCATGGTTGTCCGTCTTCTCGTGCCCTGCAATCGGCTGGCCACTGATTCAGTGTGTCGCCCGCCTCTGGCCTGGAGTCAACTGGGATAGGCGTCAGCAACCCCGCAACCCTAATGAGGATAAAGCGGTTAAGAAAATGAGATGAGATCATTTTACATATAAAATACACCTCTACTTACAAAATGTTCAAGTTACGAAAAAAGTTCTGGAACCAATTAATTTCGTAAGTAGAGGTATGACTATAATTCCATTACTTCTGTGGAAATTAGGAGTGCAAAAATAGATTTAAGAAGTGGACTGCATCTCCAAATTCCACTAATGCTCCGAGTTTTGTTGCAACCTGTCAAATGATAAAGCTTGGAAAACTGAGGGCGAAGAGGCTAAAAGGCCTTTTTACATGGTCTATGGTTGCAGAGGCCGCGTTTGTGGGTCTAAAACGCACATTCACGAGTGCCCTGGTATTCGTTCATGTTGACACCTTTTGCGGTCGAGGTGGACGCGTTGAGCTCCACGGTGGGGCAGTCCTGTCCCAGAGGTCCCCGGTCGACCGGAGCCTGCACCCCTGCGCATTCTACTCCCACCGCCTCAGGCCGGCCGAGGCCGATTATGACGTCGGTGACCGGGAGCTGTTAGCCGTTGTTCAGGCGCTGGTGGAGTGGAGGCACTGGTTGGAAGGGGTGGAGGCCCCTGTCCAGATCCTCATGGACCACGAGAACTTGGAATAACTCCGATCCGCCAACCACATGAACCCACGCCAGGCTGGTTGGGCGTTGTTCCTGGCACGCTTCAATTTTAAAATCACGTTTCGCCCTGGCTCGAAGAACACAAAACCTGATGCCCTGTCAAGACTCCACAAACTGGTGAATGATGGGGTCTCTGAGGAGCCAATTCTCCCATGGAATCTGATTGTGGGCTCACTGAGGTGGCAGGTCGAACAGCTGGTTCAAGGGGCACTACAAGGAGTTGCAGTACCTGAGGGCGGCCCCGCTGGGAAGCTGTTCATGCCAGATGCTCTACGCGCCAAAGTGCTTAAGTGGGGCCACTCATCCAAATTTGCTTGCCATCCAAGCGTATCTCGAACAATTTTCCTAATATCTCAGCATTTTTGGTGGCCGGGCTTACGCAAGGACGTTGTGTACTGTGTCTCGGCCTGTTCAGTTTGCGCCCGTTCCATGTCTGGGCTCCAGCGGGATTACTCCGTCCCTTTCCCTTCCCATCCCACCCGTGGTCCCACATCGCACTGGACTTTGTCGTTGGCCTTCCTCACTCCAGCCACATAGTGCCATTCTGACGGTGGTCGACCGCTTCTCGAAGATGGCGCACTTCATCGCGCTCCCAAAGTTGCCCTCAGCCCTGGACACTGCCGACCTATTGGTAACCCACATATTCACGATTCATAGTCTCCCGTGTGACCTTGTGTCTGACAGAGGGCCCCAGTTTATCTCCCGAGTCTGGGAAGCGTTTTGGAAGGCTCTCAGAGCTACTACTATCTGCTCGTCCGGCTATCATCCACTGTCCAACGGGGAGACAGAAAGGACCGACCAGGAGCTAGAGGCAGCCCTCCGCTGCGTGTGTTTACGGAACCCGGGCTCCCTGGTCCTCGCGCCTCTCGTGGATCAAATATGCACACAATACCCTGGTCAGCTCGGCAACTGGAAGGTCGCTCTTCATGTGTGCGTACGGTTTCCAGCCACTGCTGTTCCTCTTCTTCTTCTTTTTCACCTCAGGCGCCTGAGGATTACCCTCAGCAGCGCTAGAGCTGCCACTGGAACGCGGATTAGTTCATCCAGGGAGTTACCCAGGCCGCGATGGTAGCGTTCGGTCATTAAGGCCGGACAGCGGAGCCATAGGTGTTCAGACGACTCAGTTTCCCTCGTCGCACAGACGGCAGCGATCCGAGTCGGATTTCCCCATAAGGTGGAGCCAACGGCGGAGCAGGGGGTGGTGTCCACTGCGGAAACGAATCAGGTCTGTGCGGTCAGCTTTCGGTAGGGCAAGTTCTTCCTCTGTGACTTTCATAGTGTAGGTCTGCGAAAAGGCGGGGGTGGGAAAGGGGGGAGAGCGATCTTCACGTTGGATGATGGCTCGTCCTGTGGCTGCGAGCTATGGGTTTGGTCATCTGACGAGCCAAGTTTAGCTAGCGCATCGGCCAGGTAGTTACCACGTATGTTGCAGTGGCCCGGGATCCACAGTAGCTGTAGTCGCTTAGGCGGAGGGAAAAGGGCGATGTCACCCTGAAGTCTCCGAATGGCGGGGTCTTGCGTGTGGGGGTTTCCCATAGCTTGGACTAGCGATTTGCAGTCACTGGGTATGATTGATGTCTGCTGTTTCCCTCAGCCAGGAGAGTGCCTCGGTCAATGCCACTTTTTCAGAGTGGTAGGAGCTGCTGCGGGCGCCAGTTGCACCATGCCATTGGTGGGTGATTGCAGTCTCCTTAATAACAACGAAACCTGCACCACCGTCCGCAGTGCCTTCTTTGGTGGATCCATCTGTGAAGATCTGTAGGTCCGGTTCACCCACGCTTCTGATGAGCTCTTCGGCCTTATCTCTTCGGATGACGGTCGGCATGTGTTTAGAGACTGCAGTAAAGGCAGTTTGGATAGGGGGGATAATAGCCAGGGTGGGCAGGGGTGGGAAGAGTATATTACAAGGGGTATGGAGTTCAAGAGCGGTAAGACGGCGAAGGGTCGAAGATCACCAGTCTGATTTGTTTTGTAACCGCATTTTGATGTTTTCATGGAGAAGGTGGTGTCGGGGATCAGAAGGAGGCAGCTGGTTCCAGGCATCAGCTTTAAGAAGTGCTTGTAAATTGAGGCGTGATGAGAGGGGTGTAAGATGCGCCTCATGTAGGACTGCTTCGGTGGGAGTAGACCTGAGGTGGTGGGTTATGGCGCGGGCTGCTTCCAGTTAGGCAGTTTCGAGGGATTTGAGGTGAGTTTGGGCCAGCCAAGGGGCCCATGCCGGTGCTGCGTACTCTGCGAGACTTCTCTGGGTGGCAATATACACTGTTCTAAGGTCGTTTGGTTGCCAACCCAGAGATGTGCCACTGAGTTTGTGGAGGAGATTTGTTCTTTTGGACATGGTTTGGCGGACTTTTTTCGCCTGTTCCGCAAACGTGAGTTGTTGGTCGAAGGATATGCCAAGGAAAGTGGGGGTAGGGTTATGCTTGAGGGCGGCGCCATTTATTGAGATCTTTGGTTGCCATTTGGCCTCAGCTGAGTCCAGGGTGAAGAATGACGCCTCACTTTGTGGTGTTAAGGTTTAGGTGTGCCTCGGAACTCCACCTCCAGACTTTTTCAACCTCCATTCGAAGTCTGCTTTCCAACTCCTCTGTGTTCCTACCCCAACAAGCAAGAGCCAGATCGTCTGTATAGGCCCTTTAGGGTGGAATCGTTGAACTTCTCGAGGAGGTCATTAATGTAGATGATGAATAGGAGGGGCGACAGGACCGAGCCTTCGGGGAGCCCTTCTTTGAAGGTTCTGCTCCTGCCGGAGGTATTGTTGATCTTGACCCTGGCTTTGCGATTTGTGAACCAGTTGGCGATCCATCTGATGAAGCGATAGGGGACCCCCAGGTCTGCAATTTTTTGTAAGAGACCTGTTCTCCATACCTGGTCGAATGCTTTGCTGAAGTCGAAGAAAGTTGCAAGCGTGCGTTGTCGTTGAGTCGACTGGAAGCCGTCAGATATAAACTGCGACAGTCGCAGGGCCTGGTCTGCCGTACTTCCCTTTCGAAAACCGGCTTGCCAATGGCTGAGAAGCTGTTTATCTTCGAACCACCAGGCGAGACGGTTCACAATGAGCCTTTCCATCGTTTTGCTAAACGTAGAGGTGATGGCGATGGGTCTGTAGTTCCCAAAGTCCTTTGTGGACTTCCCTTTTTTGAGGAAAGGGATGATGGTGGCCACTCGCCAAGCTTGTGGACACCAGCCCTCTAGCCAGCTGGTGTTGACGATGTGGAGTAGTTCGGGGAGGATGTTTGCCGGGAGATTTTTGAGAAGGTCCGGGGCTATGTTGTCGGGTCCATTTGCCTTACCCGCTTTAAGTTGGGACAGCGCTGTCTGCAGTTCAGTATCGGTGAACGGGAGCTCGGGGACTTGTCACGGTGAGCCAAGTAGTCTGCGGGTAGCTGTACGTAGAGAACGCACTGCTCGTCTGCTCCGCTTGTCACTCTTGCATCCGCTAACCGAGGCATATTCCCTGATAAATGCTGTTGCCTTGGCTCGGTCACCCACGTACTCCTTGTTCTTGTAGACCAAGGACTCGCCAGATTGTTGCATTTTGGTGACTGAGAGAGATTTTACTAGGGACCAGGCTTGTCCCGTAGATTTTGTCCCGGCGATCTTGGCGAGGTGTAAGCGCCATGCGTTTCTTTTCACTTTTTTTTAATCTGTTGACAGAGTGCTCCCCATTCTTTCTTATTTTGTTGGAGGTCTCGACGTAGTCAATTCCTTTCGCGGACGAGGTCCTTCAGATCCTGTGTCAACCATGGGAGCTCCTTCTGGCGGATAACTTTGACCGTTATTGTAAGTGCTGCTGCATCTTTCATGTGTTGCACTAAGAGGGAGAGCTTTTGGCTGAGGGTTGTGGCTGCTGCGGAGATTAAGGGTAGGCAATCTACGAGGATGGTACGCCAACTCTTCCAGTCAGCTTTCAAGAAGTTGGGTCGTACTCTTTTTTGTTGGTATTCGACATGGAGAGCACGGTTCCACGTAATCAGAATCGGTCTGTGGTCGGAGGTCATCTCGTCGATGGGTTCCCATTGCAGATGTTTGTCCGTGGTGGGGTCAGCGATCATTAGGTCGGGGGCACTCATGCCTGCTCCTTGTTGGTATCTGGCAGTCCGTGTCCACACGCCATCATTAAGGAGAGTTAGGTCATGGTCATCGACCCATTGATGGATTGCGTTACCCCTGGGATCAGTCTTGGCAAGAATATCCCAGGTCGGGTGGTGCGCGTTGAAATCCCTGCAGATCAGGCCATGCTCCGTGGGGAGCCGGTTTAACCAGGAGAAGTCTTGGGGGGCTGGACAATAATCTGATGTCGCCGGGGGGATGTAGGCGTTGACCAGTGAGATGGTGATGTGCATATGCTGGAGTTCGAGGGGACCTGATGGGGACGCTGGAAGGATGGAGTAGGGGATGCCGCATCTCAGGTAGACAAGGAGACCCCCGCCTCGTCGTTGTTTCGTGCCTGAGCCCTCACGGCGAATCACGTTATAACCGTCGAGCTGAGGCGTCGGGTCTTCGAGTCCCAGTTTTGTTTCCTGGAGGAGGAGGATGTCAATTTTTAGACGTGCCGTCTTGGTTGCCAGGTAGTCACAGAGACCGGCTTTCCGTGCCTCCGGTAGATCGGTAATCCTCTCTGTGGGTTGTTGAGGGTGGGAGGGTTTCAGGTTCAGGCAGCTCTGGCAGCACCAGTTGTTGTTCCTGCGAAGTATGGTCAAACCGTGTCTGATTTCAGGAGCGCATTTGAGGTGGAATCCACGTTTGCAGGATCTACATGTCAGGGAAGAGCGCAAAACGATTAATTTATTGTTACAGGTGGGGCAGTTTGCGTTTATAGGTTGGTGTTTTGTTATGTGGCTGTTTGGTGTGTGGAGGATTGTTGTGTCCGGGGTGGTGAACAGATCGGGCATAGCCAGTTTGCTTTAGTTTGGGAGCGAGATAGTCCAGAGCAAGAGCGGTGGGATTTGTTGGGGCAGTTAGAACAGGGGATGGGGGAGATGGTAAGGGAAAAGGAGATTTTGCAGACACAGCATTTTTCTTTCGGTCCTGCGTAGGCTGTGCGCTGTTCCCGAGCCAGGGGGCAGTGGTGGTGGTGCCGTCCATCCAGATCCACCTTCAACGGGTCAACAAGGTCTGGAAAGACACTCGGGCCAAGCTAGTTAGCACGGCAGCCTGCGACCGCGCTATTGCCGACCGTCATAGGAGGCCTGCCCCTGCCTATCATCCTGGCCAGATGGTCTGGTTGTCTGCGTGGGATTTGCGCCTTCTTGGGCCCTCCGGGAAACTGGGTCCGAAGTTTGTGGGCCCCGTCGAGGTCGATAGGATCGTGAACCCGGTGACCGTCAGACTCAAGCTTCCCGGTTCCATGAGGGTCCACCCGGGGTTCCTAATCTCCCTGCTCAATCAGCAAACCTGCATCTGATTTGACACATCTGGCATGCAAGGACAACCGCCATAGCCGGCTGATTGTCGGAATATTGCATGCCTTACCCTTGCTTACCGCCTTGCTTGTCCAACACCTCGATGTGACTTTTCACGTTGGTATTTTGTGTTTTTTGGTACTTTGAAAACCCTACTTAATACACTTACTCGGTCAAGCTGTTTTGTTATATTTTTGGTCCTTAATTTATTCGCCGACTCGGTCTTGCTGGTTTTTGTTCAATAAATTAGTTTTTTTTAATTGACACCTTGTCCCCTAGTTGTTGTGGATCCATTTTTAATCAGCTTGCCAATTCATAACAGAATACTCCAAACAAATGGCTCCCACAACTACGGACCACATTCGTAATGCAATCGCTGGTCATGGGCGCATGATTGGCCAGGATGAGGAGTCACTGCACAAATTAATTGTATTGAATGCTTTTATTGTCATTATTCAAGTATAATGAGATTTAAAGCTTTCACCACATGGTGCACAAATAACAACAGAAAGACAAATAAATAATCAATACATAAGAAATGAATATATAAGTAGTCCAAGTGAGGTCAGCAGAGTGAAGCGGGCTTGTTCTGCCTGAAGTCCAGGATGTGTGCTATGGTTTTTGTAGACGTTGAGCGCCAAGTCGCACCACTCGCTGTGTCAATGGATGCAACAACAAACAAGCAGACACAGAAAATCAATATATAGTAGAGATAAATCATCACTAAATAATCAATACATTATCAATAAATAAGTAGTCCAAGTGAGGTCCGCAGAGCGTGGTTGTTCGGTCTGAAGTCCAGGATGAGTTCCACGGTTCTGCACCACTTGCTGAGTCTATGGAGGCAACAACAAACAAGCAGACATAGAAAATCAATATACAGTAATGATAAATAAATAATCGCTAAATAGTAATGATAAATAAATGATCACGAAATAGTAATAGGTAAATAAGTAGTCAACATAAGAAGTATAAGTAGTAGTAATAAGTCCTATGTGCAGAACTTGAGTTGTGACAGCGCTTGGTAAAAAATTGTCCTTGAGTCTGTTTGTCTTGGCAGTTATAGCTCTGTAGCGCCTTCCAGAGGGCAGCAGGTCAAATTGGTGGAAGCTGAGATGTGTATTGTCTTTTATAATGCTCTCTGCCTTTGTAAGGCACCGGGATTTGCAGATGCTGGACAGGGTGGGTAGGGGCAGTTGATGATCTTTTTGGCTGTGTTGATCACCCTCTGCAGGTTGGTGTTCAATTAATCCTTCCTGAGTACTCTGAGGAAATATAGCCTCTGCTGCACCTTCTTGATGAGTGACCCCCAGGAATTTAAAGGACTGGACCCTGTCTGCACATACTCCATTAATGAGGAGTGGGGCCATATATGTGCTGTGTTTGCGAAAGTCCAGGATTATTTCTTTAGTTTTCATGGTGTTCAGAGTGAGATTGTTCACCGAGCACCACGAAGACGGTTTGTTAACCTCATCTCTGTAGGCCGACTCATCCCCTCCTTCTTCTTCTTCTTCTTCTTCTTTTTCACCTCAGGCGCCTGAGGATTACCCTCAGCAGCGCTAGGGCTGCCACTGGAACACGGATAAGTTCATCCAGGGAGTTGCCCAAGCCGCGATGGTAGCGTTCGGTCATTAAGGCCGGACAGCGGAGCCATAAGTGTTCAGACGACTCTGTTTCCTCGTCGCACAGGCGGCAGCGATCCGAGTCGGATTTCCCCACAAGGTGGAGCCAACGGCGGAGCAGGGGGTGGTGTCCACTGCGGAAACGAATCAGGTCTGTGCGGTCTCCTTTCGATAGGGCAAGTTCTTCCTCTGTGACTTTTGTAGTGTAGGTCTGCAGAAGGCGGGGGTGGGAGAGGGGGGGGGAGCGATCTTCACGTTGGATGATGGCACGTCTTGTGGCTGCGTCCGGGGGGGTATTGGTTTGGTCATCTAACGAGCCAAGTTTAGCTAGGGCATCAGCCAGGTCGTTTCCGCATATGTTGCAGTGGCCCGGGATCCACAGTAGCTGCAGTCGCTTAGGCGGAGGGAAAAGGGCGATGTCACCCTGAAGTCTCCGAATGGCGGGGTCTTGCGTATGGGGGTTTCCCATGGCTTGGACCAGCGATTTGCAGTCACTGAGGATAATTGATGTCTGCCAGTCTGCTGTTTCCCTCAGCCAGGAGAGTGCCTCGGTCAGTGCCACTTTTTCAGAGTGGTAGGAGCTGCTGCGGCTGCCAGTGGCACCATGCCATTGGTGGATGATTGCAGTCTCCTTAATGACGACAAAACCTGCACCACCGTCCGCAGTGCCTTCTATGGTGGATCCATCTGTGAAGATCTGTAGGTCCGGTTTACCCATGCTTCTGATGAGCTCTTCTGCCTTATCTCTTTGGGTGATGGTCGGCATGTGTTTAGAGACTGCGGTAAAGGCGGTTTGGATGGGGGGGGGTAATAGCCAGGGTGGGCAGGGATGGGAAGAGTATGTGCAAGGGGTATGGAGTTCGAGAGCGGTAAGACGGGGAAGGGTCGCTGATCGCCAGTCTGGCTTCTTTTGCAAACGCATTTTAACGTTTTCATGGAGGAGGCGGTGTCGGGGATCAGAAGGAGGCAGCTGGTTCCAGGCATCCGCCTTAAGAAGTGCTTGTAACTTGAGGCGGGATGAGAGGGGTGTGAGATGTGCCTCATGTAGGACTGCTTCGGTGGGGGTAGACCTGAGGTGGTGGGGTATGGCGCGGGCTGCTTCCAGTTGGGCGGTTTCGAGGGATTTGAGGTGAGTTTGGGCCAGCCAAGGGGCCCATGCCGGTGCTGCGTACTCTGCGAGACTTCTCTGGGTGGCAATATACACCGTTCTAAGGTCGTTTGGTTGCCAACCCCAGGATGTGCCACTGAGTTTGCGGAGGAGGTTCGTTCTTTTGGACATGGTTTGGCGGACCTTTTTCGCTTGCTCTGCAAACGTGAGTTGTCGGTCAAAAGATACGCCAAGAAAAGTGGGGGTGGGGTTATGCTTGAGGGTGGCGCCATTTATTAAGATCTTTGGTTGCCATTTGGCCTCAGCTGAGTCCAGGCTAAAAAATGACGCCTCACACTTGGTGGTGTTAAGGTTTAGGTGTGCCTCGGAACTCCACCTCCAGACTTTTTCCACCTCCGCTTGAAGTCTGCTTTCCACCTCCTCTTTGTTCCTACCCCGACAAGCAAGAGCCAGATCGTCTGCATAGGCGCTGACCAGGGTGGAGTCGTTGAACTTGTCGAGGAGGTCATTAATGTAGATGATGAATAAGAGGGGTGACAGGACCGAGCCTTGGGGGAGCCCTTCTTTGAAGGTTCTGCTCCTGCCGTTGGTATTGTTGATCCTGACCCTGGCTGTGCGATTTGTGAGCCTGTTGGCGATCCATCTGATGAAGCGGTAGGGGACCCCCAGGTCTGCCATTTTTTGTAAGAGACCTGTTCTCCATACCTGGTCGAATGCCTTGCTGAAGTCAAAGAATGTTGCAAGCGTGCGTTGCCGTTGAGTCGACTGGAAGCCATCAGAGATGAACTGCGACAGTCGCAGGGCCTGGTCCGTCGTGCTTCTTCCCTTTCGAAAACCGGCTTGCCAGTGGCTGAGAAGCTGTTTATCTTCCAATTACCAGGCGAGACGGTTCACGATGAGTCTTTCCATTGTTTTGCTAAGCGTAGAGGTGAGGGCGATGGGTCTGTAGTTCCCAACGTCCTTTGGTGACTTCCCTTTTTTGAGGAAAGGGATGATGGTGGCCACTCGCCAAGCTTGTGGACACCAGCCCTCTAGCCAGCTGGTGTTGATGATATGGAGTAGTTCGGGAAGGATGATTGCCGGAAGATTTTTTAGAAGGTCCGGGGCTATGTCGTCGGGTCCAGCTGCCTTACCCGCTTTAATTTGGGACAGCGCTGTCTGCAGTTCAGCATCGGTGAACGGGAGCTCGAGGACTTGTCGCGGTGAGCCGAGCAGTCTGCGGGTAGCTGTACGTATAGAACGCACTGCTCGTCTGCTCCGGTTGTCACTCTTGCGTCCGCTGACCGAGGCATATTCCCTGATAAATGCTGTTGCTTTGGCTCGGTCACTCACGTACTCCTTGTTCTTGTAGACCAGGGACTCGCCAGATTGTTGTGTTTTGGTGCCTGAGAGGGATTTTACTAAGGACCAGGCTTGTCCCGTAGATCTTGTCTCGGCGATCTTGGTGAGGTGTAAGCGCTATGCGTTCCTTTTCGCTTCAGTGGTTTTTTGTTTGATCTGTTGACAGAGTGCTATCCATTCTTTCCTATTTTGTTGGAGGTCTCGACGTAGTCGATTCCTTTCACGGATGAGGTCCTTCAGGTCCTGTGTCAGCCATGGGAGCTCCTTCTGGCGGATAACTTTGACCGGTATTGTAAGTGCTGCTGCCTCTTTCATGTGTTGCACTAAGAGGGAGAGTTTTTCCGGGGCTGTGGCTGCTGCGGAGATTACGGGTAGGCGATCCATGAGGATGGTACGGTACCTCTTCCAGTCAGCTTTCGAGAAGTTGGGTCGTACTCTTCTTTGTTGGCATTCGACACGGAGAGCACGGTTCCACCTAATCAGAATCGGTCTGTGGTCGGAGGTCATCTCGTCGATGGGTTCCCATTGCAGATGTTCGGCCGTGGTGGGGTCAGTGATCGTTAGGTCGGGGGCACTCATGCCTGCTCCTTGTTGGTATCTGGCAGTCCGTGTCCACACGCCGTCATTAAGGAGAGTTAGGTCATGGTCATCGACCCATTGATGGATTGCGTTACCCCTGGGATCTGTCTTGGCAAGTATATCCCAGGTCGGGTGGTGTGCGTTGAAATCCCCGCAGATCAGGCCATGCTCCGTGGGGAGCGAGTTTAACCAGGAGAAATCTTGGGGGGCAGGACAATAATCCGATGTCGCCGGGGGGATGTAGGCGTTGACCAGTGAGAGGTGCCGCCTGCGGGCGATGGGAATGTGGATATGCTGGAGTTCGAGGGGGCCTGATGGGGACGCTGGAAGGATGGAGTAGGGGATGCCGCATCTCAGGTAGACAAGGAGACCCCCGCCTCGTCGCTGTTTTGTGCCTGAGCCCTCACGGTCTTGGCGAATCACGTTATAACCGTCAAGCTGAGGCGTCGGGTCTTCGAGTCCCAGTTTTGTTTCCTGGAGGAGGAGGATGTCAATTTTTAGACGTGCCGTCACCTCTTTCAGTTCGGTAGTCTTGGTCGCCAGGTAGTCACAGTTCCATTGAAGGATGGTGAGACCGGCTTTCCGTGCCTCCGGTAGATCGGCAATCCTATCTGTGGGTTGTTGAGGGTGGGAGGGTTTCAGGTTCAGACAGCTCTGGCAGCACCAGTTATTGTTCCTGCGAAGTATGGTTAAAGCGTGTCTGTTTTCAGGGGCACATTTGAGGTGGAATCCACGTTTGCAGGATCTACATGTCAGGGGAGAGCGTGAAACGATTAATTTGTTATTACAGGTGGGGCAGTTTGCGTTTATAGGTTGGTGTGTTGTTATGGCTGTTTGGTGTGTGGAGGATTGTTGTGTCGGGGGTGGTGAGCAGGTCGGGCATAGCCAGTTTGCATTAGTTTGGGAGCGAGGTAGTCCAGAGCAAGAGCGGTGGGATTTGTTGGGGCAGTTCGAGCAGGGGATGGGGGAGATGTTAGGGGAGAAGGAAATTTTGCAGACACAGCATTTTTCTTTCGGTCCCACGTAGGCTGTGCGCGGAAGTGACGGCACGACGGCATTTCCGGAACAGGATCCGCAGAGAAAGCCTTGATGACTCTTTATCTGGGGTCGGGTCAGGCCGCTACAGGTCCTGTGGAAATTTCGTCGGCAAGCGTTGCAGACCAGTGGGGTGAAGTCACGACGGATCGTCTTAGAGCATCCCGGGCAGGTAGGTCCCGGGTTCTCCTCGATGTCGCCTGCCCTTAGGAGGAGTAACCGGAGGTGTGGGGCAGGGCGGACATCTCCGGCTGGATGAAAAACATAGGGCGCCATGTTCCTGGGTGGCAGCTCTGGGTGGTTGTGTTGGATTCGCAGGCCGCAGCGGGGCGGCCTCTCGGGAGACACCTCGTGAAGGTTCCAACTGTTGTCTCCCCTCATCCCCTCCTGAGATGAGTCCGACCACAGTGGTGTCATCGGCAAATTTGATGATGGAGTTAGACTGGTGGGTCGGTGTACAGTCGTATGCGTACAGGGAGTACAGAAGATGACTCAGTACACAGCCTTGAGGGGAGCCTGTGCTCAGTGTAATGGAGAAAGAGAGGTGGGACCAAGTTTAACAGTTTATGGTCGGTTGGTTAAGAAGTTCTTTTTCCAGCAGCAGATGGAAGAGGATAGTCCAAGGTGGGAGAGTTTGTCAGTCAGAAAGTCTGGTTTTATAGTTTTGAAGGCTGAGCTATAGTCAATGGAAAGCATCCTCACGTAATTCCCATGGTGTTCCAGGTGGCTCAGTGCTGTGTAGAGCAATGGCGATAACATCCTCAGTGGACCTGTTTGCTCTATAAGCAAACTGGAGAGGGTCAACTGAGCAAGGGATTGTATTCTTGATATGGTGGGCTACCAACTTTTCAAAGCACTTCATGATCATAGGCGTGAGTGCAACAGGCCTATAATCATTCCTGCTGTCAATTGTTGGCTTTTTGGGGACAGGGATAATGGTGGCAGATTTCAGGCAGGATGGAATGATGGATTGTTGCAGGGAACAATTGAAAATTTGTGTGAAGCCTCCAGCCAGCTGGTCAGTACAGGCTTTGAGCACCTTCCCAGGTACTCCGTCAGGGCCAGCAGCCTTCCTGGTGTTCCCAGACCACATTACCAGTCTGTCTTCCTGTTCCTGGAACTTCAGTGTATTGCTGCAGGGTGGTGGTGGGGGTGTTGAGACTGGGTCTGATATGTCAGTCTTAAAGCGGGCAAAGAAACAGTTCAGTTCCTCCGCTAGTGAGGCATCTGCGTTAACATACATTATTCCCTGCCACATCTTCTTTGGGTTATTTTCTGTGAAGTGCTCCTCAATTTTCTTAGTGTATGCTGCCTTGGCCTTTTTAATGCCTCCTTTCAGCCCTGCTGTGGCAGCTCTGTATTGTAACTTGTCCCCTGATCTGAAGCCGGTGTTACAGCATTTGATGAGTGCCTGTGTCTCCTTGGTCATCCAGGGTTTTTGGTTAGGAAAAACCTGTATCTGTTTATTTACAGTGACGTTGTCCATGCAGTTTTTGATGTAGGAAAGTACAGTGTCCGTGTAGTCCTTCGAGGTTGTCGTGTTCGAAAAGTTCCCAGTTGGTGCGGGAAAAACAGTCCTGCAGCTGAGAAAGAGCGTCCTCGGGCCAAGTTTTTATTTTCTTTATTTGTGGCCTTGTTAGCCTCTGGGGTGGAGTGTATGCGGGGGTGGGGGATAGGCAGAGGTGATCTGATCCAGCTCGGTGAGGGAGGGAAGTGGCTTTATAAGCATGTTTGATGTTAGAATAAACATGGTCAAGAGTTTTGTCTCCTCTAGTGTGACATTTTAGGTATTGAATAAATTTAGGTAGAACAGTCTTTAAACACGCTTTGTTGAAGTCACCAGCGACAATAAAGACTCCATCAGGGTGGTCAAGCTGCTGTTTGTTTACAGCCGTTAGCAGGAGGTTTAGTGCCGTGTTAACGTTCGCATTCGGAGGTATACAGATCGCCGTTACTATGACGACCGTTAGCTCTCTCTGTAAATAATAGGGCCTACATCGTATTGCCAATAGCTCTAAATCCGGGGAACAGTGAGTGTCAATGATCCCACTGTCACAACACCTTTCATTGTGTATAAACATGCAAAGTCCTCCTCCTTTGCTTTTGCCTGTTAATTTTTTTGAACGGTCGTTTCGAAAAAGCGTTCAGCTAGCTAGCAATACCGCGGCGTCGGGGATTTGCAGGTGTAGCCACGTTTCCGTGATGAGAATAATGTTACAGTTCCTAACAAAGCTGTTGGTAGCAATTAGGAGTTCCAACTCATCCATTTTGTGGGTGATGGATCTGGCGTTGGTCAAAAAGATACTAGGAAGCGGTGCTCGGTGTGGTTGTTGTCTTAGCTTAGCAGCAAGGCCCGCCCGGCATCCGCACTTTTGCTTCCTTTCTCTTTGCCGCCTTCGACGTACTCTGAGTGGGCTGACTATCCACGGAGATCCCACAGGTCTCGAGATGTCCTCGGGGATATCGTAGGTCCGTTGGTAGTTTGTTGTGAAATCGGATATATCGCATATCCTTCCGATAGAAATTAAATCCTGGCGACTGTAGGATAACGAACGACACCAAACTGGAGAGCATAGAGCCGCTGCGTCAGTGCGCGCCGCCATCTTGGGGAGAAAATATGTCTACAATATATATATATATATATATATATATATATATATATATATATATATAATATTATAAAAATAATATAATAGTGTATAATATGTATACAGGGGCAATGGAGCAGCCTTGTTCCGTCGGAAGTCCAGGATGAGTTCTCTGGTTTTGGAGACGTTCGGCGACAAGTTTTTTGAGAGCGCACCACTCGCTAGGTCTAAGGACCTCATCTCTCTAGGCCATCTCATTCTCCTCTGTGATCATCCCCACTACTGTTGTTTCGTCCACAAATTTCACAATGATGTTCTCAGGGTGCATGGGTCTGCAGTTGTGTGTGTTGAGCGAGTAGAGTAGTGGACTCAGTACACAGCCTTAGGGTGAGCCGGTACTGAACGTTCGGGCAGATGAGAGCTGGCGACCCAACTTCACGTGCTGGGGCCGGTTGATCAGGAAGTTCTCAATCCAGGATTATGTGGAAGGTGGGAGTCCTAGGTTGCCCAACTTGGGGATAAGAATGTCTGGTCTTATAGTGTTAAAGGCTGAGCTGCAGTCGATGAAAAGCATTTTGACATAGCTCCTTCTTTTCTCAAGGTGGCTCAGTGCAGCTTGGAGTGTGGTGATTATTGCATCTTCGGTGGATCTGTTCGGTCCAAATGCAAACTGATGTGGGTCGTGGGTGAGTGGAAGACAGGCTTTGATGTGTTTCAGTACCAATTTTTCAAAGCACTTAGTGATGATTGGTGTGAGAGCTACTGGGCAGTAGTCACTCAGACTGTTAGCAGGTGACTTCTTGGGTATTGGAATGATGGTGGCCGATTTCAGACAGGGTGGGACAAATGCTTGTTCCAGTGAAAGGAACAAGCATGAACATGTTGAACATGTCCGTGAAGACTGGTGCTAGTTGGTCAGCTCAGGCCTTAAGTGCTTTGACTGGCATTCCACCTGGTCCTGTGGCCTTCCAGGGGGTTGACTGCTCGGAGCACACGTCTCACATCCACTACCTCCACAGTGAGTGCGGTGAGGCTTAATCCCAAGCTTGGTGTGGGATGTATGCAAGGTTGATGTGGTGTGACTGGGTGGTGGGCTTGGGATTCAAAAATGTTGTTTAGGTCCTCTGCCAGTGCCGCATCTGAGTCCGCAGGAGTGGAAGCTCGGCCCTTGTAGTTGGTGAGGGTCCGTATGCACTGCCACATCGTTCGGGGGTCGTCAAGTTACCCTTCTATATTCCCACTGTAGTCTGCTTTGGCAGCCTTAATGCCTCTCTTCAGGTTGGCGCGAACTGTGCTGTAAAGTGCCCTGTCACCGGATCTGAAGACTGCATCTTGAACCCGGTGGAGTGATCGGACCGGTCTACGGTTTCCGGTTTTGGTATACCTGGATGGGCTTCTCCACAGTGACTGTAGCCATGCAATAATTGATGTAAGACAGTACTGTGTCTGTGACAGTTCCCAGGTCCTCATGGTTGAAAGTTTCCCACTGTTTGTTCAAAGCAGTCTTTGAGTTGGGGAGGGCGTCGTCATGCCATGTGATAATGGTTTGTCTTTGTGGCTTTGATTGTTGGCTAAACGGAGTGTAAGTTGGGGCCATGAACAAAGAGCCATGATCTGACTTTCCCAAGTCTGTGCATGGTATGACTCTGTATGCTTCTTTGATGTCCGAGTAAACATTATCCTCAGCTGTAACCTCTCTTGTTGGACAATTCATGTCTTGGTAAAATTTTGGCAGAACAGTTTGGAGATTTGTCTGATTAAAATCTCCTGAAATTATGTGTGCGGCACTTGGGTAGACTTACCAGTCCCATTCCGTCCGTGGTCCCACATCGCACTGGACTTTATCACTGGTCTTCCTCACTCCAAGGGGCATACTGCCATTCTCACGGTAGTGGATAGTTTCTCCAAGGCTGCTCACGTCATTGCATTTCCGAAGTTGCTGTCTGCCTTGGAAACTGCTAACTTGTTAGTAACTCACGTTTTCCGGACTCATGGCCTTCCTTCCAACCTCGTGTCGGACAGGAGGCCCCAGTTTGTTTCACGAGTCTGGGAAGCTTTCTGCAAAGCCCTGGGGGCTACTGCTACCAGTTCGTCAGGCTATCATGCTCAATCCAACGGGCAGACGGAAAGGACCGAGCAGGAACTGGAACCTGCCCTCTGCTGTGTTTGCCTACAACACCCGGGATTCTGGGCTCTGCATCTCCGATGGATCGAATACACACACTGTGGAGCATAGAATGTATTATTTATACTTTTATCTAGTGTAGTCATTTAGAAAAGAATTTGGCACAGTCTAGTGGAAATTTCCACCCATGACACTTATGAGTTAGGGGCGCGTCATCTACAATGACATGCCCATTCCTTTGTCCATGTTTTCCCGCCTAAAGTTTGTTGTCAATAAAGTGAGATGAGCTGTGGGGGGTGGCAGGGATTCAAGCTGGACAGGTGGGAAGATGGACACATCTCCTAGCCCTCCCTTCAGCTGAAGCTACAAAATCTCATCAACACTTTCTCTGTGTGCTTCCTCCGATTCGAAGTTATTGAATGTATATGGATTGGATCCGACACACACAACACCCTGGTCTGCTCAGCTACCGGTATGGCGCTTTTCATGAGCGCCTATGGATACCAACTACCTCTGTTCCCAAGCCAGGAGGCTGCGGTGGCGGTCTATTTTATAATTTGAAATGATCAAAAAATGTAAAAAAAATATGGGACAAAACATATAAGTTGACAGGTATGATATTGTCAATCTTTCAAAATAAAAAAACACTAATTTGATTGTATTTTTTTTTAAATAAACCACCCATTCAAATAAAATAAATTGTAATCAATGAACATGAAAGCTACTTTAGCACTAAATATGAATGTCAGTTTTGTCCATTGCTGATTAGAGCCCATCAAAAGCAACCATTTGATCTGTCCTTGTCAACTTGCCTTTTTAGCAAGTTTGAAGCCAAACTATTTAATTAATCACTAAGGACACTTTTTTATGATGGTGGTCACTCGAAAGCTATTTTATATATGTATATATTGTATTTTATAGAATCTGAAACATGCGAGAGTCACCGGAGACCCTTGCATATCTGTAGACCATAATTTTCTCTGATTTTGAATTGGAAACGCGCTTTTAGCCGCTATCCGTGATCTTTAGACACGTTGCAAAAATCAGTTAGTTATTAGTCATTAGTTCATAGCAAGTTAAAGTGGTTAGTGCATTGTAGAAAAACGCGCTTCAGTGTGTAATGCAGATATGTTTCCCCCGCAATTTTTTTCTGGGTGGTTTTGATGAGCAATAAAAATGTGGATGTAACTTTAGCCTCTTATGCATTCAATTGGTGAAGTTTGAACACAGTTGTGTGCCGAGAGGCAACAAATCACATCCGTGAAAATTACCACTGATAGGGTTTGCTCTTGACCTTGTAACCATAATGCCATGTGCTCTTTTTCTGTTCTGGAGGATTTGAGAATAAATGGAGACAACAAAGAAACTGAGAGGGTGCGTTCAAACACATAGCAAGGTTTTAATGAGGAAGCACACCTGACACACGACATTTGTTTTCAATTTAAGAAGGTACTTCAAAAAAGAGTTGTTTCCACAGCTAGACGACTCTTTGGCAGTTAAAATGTTTTAACGCACAGGTGCTTGAGAATAATGGTAGAATCCTTCTCTTGGTATCAAGGAGCAACGCCAGAGCTAGAATGCCCCATGTCTTCCTATCTGAAGCTTGAGACAACCAGAGATCCCAAAGAAGAATTATAAGTCTAAGATACAAGGTGAAATTTGCAGGACAAAGGAGCACTGTGTTGAGAAGCAACAACAAGGATTAGTCATTAAAATATCCTGTATTTTCTCTCATAAAAGCCATATTTGTCACTAAAATTTAGATTTGACATGCACAAACCTCCAAGGTAACAAAGACGAAACGCCATAACTCAAGATAATGCGGCCGATACGGTCATGTCTTTCAAAATATAGAAAATATAAACAGATAAAATGCTAAACAAAATATTTTGACGTCTATGAATGAAATTCAAGAAAAAAACATATCTTGCATAAAATGTGAAAAAAACTCACTCACTTGTACCTGACCACTGCTCGGTCAGGGCGTAGTTAAACGTGCTCTGACTGACCAGACGCAAGTTCGTAGTGTTTACCATGTCAGAACATCCTAATAGTTGTTAAGGCTGATCAAAGGTCTTGCGGTCGATCATTAAAACATCAGCCTTGATACCTGTGTAATGTGTATCTCATCCTATTATTGCACCCAGAGACTTGGTGAACACTAGACCGCTACAGACAGACTTCCTGGTTTTACTGCTCACGTTACTTCCTTTATGAATTTGTCTACGTGCAGGCAACACCCTTTTGGAACACAGAAAGGAAATGATTATACATTTGTGATTATGAAATAAAGCAAAATTCCGCTTTATTTTTTCTTCTTTTTATTTCTTGGTCGAGAGTGACAACTTTTGCAGTAACCATCGAATGAATCGAGATAGTTCAACATTAGAACCAATATCAAGCAATCCAACAGACGTTCCTTTGGATTCATACAGTATATCAAAAACACCACGTGCAATGATTTTACTTAAGATTTTCCCTTACAGTAACAGATTTGTACTCCATATTAAAACCATGAATATGGAGGTGAAAATTGTGAATCAGGAGGCGTCTTATACGAGAGAAATTGTAAAATTCAACAATTTTAAGGCAATTTTAAGGTACTCGGCCTATATGCGAGAAAATACAGTAAGTGTGACTACATACTTGATTTGAGTGATAATACAAATAACATACATGATTAATGTGAATAAAGTCAAAAGGGTTATAGACTAGTGAAAGTATAATCTTGAATACATGACGCCACATGCATTTTTATTTATCTCATCTCATTTTATGAACCCCTTTATACTCATTAGGGTCGCGGGGGGTGCTGGAGCCTATCCCAGAATCGGTAGCCAGCGATCACAGGGCACAAGAAGACGGACAACCATACAAACTGACACCCATACCTAGGGGCAATTTACAGTGTCCAATCAGCCTACCATGCATGTTTTTGGAATGTGGCAGGAAACCGGAATACCCGGAGGAAACCCACGAACTCCACACAGGTGGACGTAACCTGGATTTGAACCCAGGACCCCAGAGCTGTGAGGCCGACACGCTAACCACTTGCTTCACCGGGCCACCTTTTTATTTATCATGAAATACATTGATGTATTGCATTAGACATCAGGCTTATATCTAACACACCACAACAGAGAAAAATCTACACCTTGAACAAACACTAATTCCCCATTAGCATCAAACATCCTGTAATGTCTTCACATCGTTTCCTGGTGATTTCAACTACTTCGGACATCTGGTGTCTAATTATTTTCTCTTCTCTAAAAAAATTGCCATAAACTTGTATGTAGAAAGCATCACATGAAAAATATAAACCAGCTCACATGTCAGCTATCTTCACTTGCATTAAAAAGGAAGGTGTGAGTGACCACTCCCTCCAGCTCACATAAAGCATTGTGTCACCAAGCCTAAAGTAATGTGAATGCAGTGGTGGGCGGTGCATTTTCTGGTAGCGCCTTCATCGTATCAATCCAACCCTCAAAAACTATTTTATGGCTATAAAACCTCTACTGCAGCTACAGCTGCGACACATAAAAAAATAATAAATAAATTAATGCACAAAATGGGGTAAAATCCACTTCCTAGCAGCATTTCATGATTAAATACAAATACTGGAGCTTTTCAGACATTAAAACCAGGCCAGGGGGTGATTTTCCCGGGAAAAAACAGCGATGAACGTCAATGGCGTACGGGCAAACATTGCCCGAAAATGGGGTAAAATCCAGCCAAAAACAGCATTTATTGATTAAATACAAATACTGGAGCTTTTTAGACATCAGAACCGGGCCCGGAGTATCATTTCCCCGGTAAAAAGACAGCGATGAACGTCGATACGTCCATATACGTGAAATGACAAAAAATGCACTAAAATGAGGTAAAATCCACTTCCTAGCATCATTTATTGATTGAATACAAATACTGGAGCTTTTGAGACATTACAACCAGGCCAGGGGGGTGATTTTTCCCGGGAAAAGACAGCGATGGACGTCAATGGTGAAACGCCAAAAATTAAACTGGGGTAAAATCCACTTCCTAGCAGCATTTTGTGATTAAATACAAACACTGGAGCTTTTCAGATATCAGAACTTGGCCCACAATTGAAATATTATTTAGGAATATAGCCATATTTTACTCACCAAAAATCATTTTTACACAATATCCATCCTCCTTTCTTTCTTCCTTCTTTCCTATCGCCATCGAAGCTAATGATGAAAGTCGAGCCTGTCATATTTCCGGCATAGTCCGTTTAGAAAATTGCTTTAAATCAACACAACAATATACTATATGCTTGTGGAGCTAAGTTGGCGCGCTGAAAGTGCCGCACACACCATTTTCCCGGATGTAACAGGCTTGCTAGCTTCGGAGTTGACCGCCCTTTCTTAATGATGTCCATTTTTTTCTGGAAAAGTCAGTCTGGAAAATAGCTTTGTGAGCAAACAGAATCCATTTGTTTTTGCTTCTGTCGGCCATTGTGGGTGGAGTTTGCAATCTCGGCTGCCTCGGGTACTGCTTTGGCCCGCCTACTAGCCAATCATAGTTTGTGAAAGCAATGACATGTCCCAGCCAGCAAAATGCTAACGCCTATGAAAAATCATTGTGGGGTTGCCAACTCGAAATCTGATTGGTTAAAAGCAACAGTCGAGTTTAATGCAGCAGAGCCCGCAAGAACTGCTTGTGAAGGCTTTGAGGCAGATCTGATCTGGCAACAAATAATGGCTGAAATGTGATTGGTTAAATGCTTCAATATGAAAACACACATCTGGAAGCAGTGCAACCAGGGGGAAAAGCAATGAAAGGAAGCTAACAGACCATTTGGAATAATAAGTATTGATAGACATGATATAATATGATTCAGATATTTCTTAGGCCAGCAGAGAAGGCCTTGAAGGCCCTGACGGCCCGCCACTGTGTGAATGTATGTGGTAATAATCACAATTGAACTTATGATTTTCGCAATGAGATTAATTTGTGACAAATTATAACAATCCTTTCTGTCACACATTTCACTTGCTCACTTAGTAGTTTTCCAAACTTTTCAAACATCACTCTAAAGCACACACGTATGTATGAGGCAGAGCTCTCTGAGAAGTGAAAAATGAAAAAAAGAGAGGGGGAAAGAGACAGGGGCCACTTTTGAGAGCACCAACACATATACACACAACCCCAAGAAAGAGCCCACAACCCTGAGAGCACTGGAAAACCGAAAAATAAAATTTTTGCTATAAACATCCAAAATACACCATGATCTTGGTGTATATTGCTTCTCGGCAACTTCCAATCTCTACATGTAGTATTAGTTTTTGTTTTGGGTCATCACAATAAGCAGTGGCCAGCCCGGTGCCGTGAGTGGTTAGCGCGTCGGCTTCATAGCTCTGGGGTCCTGGGTTCGAGTCCAGGTTGGTCCACCTGTGTGAAGTTTGCATGTTGCGTGGGTTTCCTCCGGGTACTCCGGTTTCCTCCCACATTCCAAAAACATGCATGGTAGGCTGATTGGACACTCTAAATTGCCCCTAGGTATAGGTGTTAGTGTGCATGGTTCTCCGTCTCCTTGTGCCCTGCGATTGGCTGGCCACCAATTCAGGGGGTCCCCCCACCTCATGATTTTGATGCAGAATCATGAGCTCCCACCGAGGTGGAAGCCTCGCCACCACTTCGGAATGCAGAAGATTGTGCTGCCATCTTGGTCCGCTTCAGTTCTTTACGCCTTTCCCAACTCGATACAAAATGAGAACTCCTCTTTTTTTGGCATAATTGGTGAAAATGATGGTGCAAACTTATGTAAAGTATGCAAAAAAGGAATGTACTATAATATATACAGAAGCAGGAGTATGCCTGTTAGGAAAAAGTAAGGGAAAAGTGACTGTCAATTTCAAAAGAAAGGCTGACGAATTTTACCTGTTTAAGCAATGTTTGGGTTTTATTTTTGGTAAAACATTGTGAACCAAAGTGAAAATATGACGCAAAATAAATACTCACACAATAGCGGTGCTGTTGCTTAGTTCATGCAACTAACTTCAAGCGGAATTGACTAAGCGGACTAAGCGGGCATATCATCATAGGCGCCGTTCAAAGCGGCTGCTAGTTGCAGTGGCTCCCTAAACCCTCACTCGTATTCTGTGTTTTTAGGGCTTTTTTAAAGCTTTTTTATCCTTTATTTTTACATTTTATTGTCTCTTAAGATTTTACTTGTTACGTTGCTTTATATATTATATTCCAAACTTTAATGTTTTAAAACTTTACTTTCAAGACTCTACTCCGAGACTCAAGTTGTGCGAGAGGCAGTCTTTGAGCTATTAGTTTAGTTTATCTTTGGGAATTCTGGACATTATATTTTGACCCACTCAGCCATGCCTCCGCTGTCTTACACAAAGGATCAGCTGTTAGCGTTACGCAACACCTGGAGTCCCCTGGACCTGGACCTCCCCGCGGAGTTAAAGAGGAAGAGAAGAGGATGCAGAGCTGGACGAAAATGTCAGGAGATAAAGCGACGCTTTAGACCCAGCATTCCATCTATTATTATCGGGAACGTAAGATTTCTCCCCAATAAGATGGAAGAGCTAACGGCGCTTACCGAAAAACAATGAGAATATCAGAAAATCTGCATTATGTGCTTCACGGAGACCTGGCTGAATGACCTAATTCCGGACTCTCTAGTCTACTTGCATGGTTTTCAGCTGGTGAGGGCGGACAGAGATAGGAAGAAAGGTGGGAGACTAGCTGTTTTTATTAATAGTAGATGGTGCAGCCCCGGGCATATTACTGTGAAGGAGCAACTCTGCACTCGAGATATCGAGCTAGTAGCTGTTAGCATCAGGCCGTTTTACATCCCCCGGGAGTTCTCGCACGTTATCGTAATAACTGCGTATATACGTCCCTCGGTCGATGCGGCAGTCGCCCGCGAGCTGCTTCACGCCACTGTGTCCCAGCTGCAAACGTCACACCCCCAGTCTCTCCTTCTTATCGCTGGTGATTTTAACCTTGCTCCCTTGGCTTCTACTCTCCCCACCTTCACTCAGTATGTGAAGTGCCACACCAGGGAACAAAAAACTCTGGACCTGCTGTATGCCAACACAAAGGAGGCATACAGCTCAGTCCCCCTCCCCCCACTGGGCCGCTCAGACCACAACCTGGTCCATCTGATCCCCACCTACATCCCTATGGTGAGGAAAATAAAACCTACCACGAGGATCATACAAAGATGGACCGAGGTGACCAGCATGGTACTGATGGACTGTTTTGAGACCACTGACTGGGAGGTGCAGTGCAATTCACATGGTAAAGACATTGACAGCTTGACCCACTGCATCACAGATTATATTAACTTCTGTGTTGAGAACATTGTACCCTCCAAGAAGGTCCGTTGTTTCTCCAACAATAAGCCGTGGGTCACCAGGGATCTAAGGGCCCTCCTGAACAAGAAGAAGAGGGCTTTTAGGTCTGGGGAGAAAGAGAGCCTGAAAATGGTCCAGAAGGAGCTGAAGAGAGAGATAAGGAAGGGTAAGACCATCTACAGGAGGAAGCTGGAGAACCAACTCCAGAGAGGCAACACCAAAGAGGTCTGGAGGAGCTTGAGGACTATTTCGGGCCATGGAGGCAACAGCGAGAGAGACCCGGAGTCTGGCGGCAGGGAGTGGGCCAATGAACTGAATCAGTTCTTTAACAGATTCAGTCCTGCCCCCACTCCCCTGACCCCCCAGACCAGAAGCAACGCTCCCCCCTCGTTCTCCTCCTCCTCCTCTTCCTCCCCCTCTTCCACCGGTCTCTGCATTACTGTCGATCAGGTGATAAAACAGCTCAAGAAGATCGAGGCAAGGAAGGCTACCGGTCCAGACGGCCTCAGCTCCAGACTACTGAGAGAGTGTGCGGATCAGCTTGGTAAAGTGATTCTGCATATTTTCAACCTCAGCCTCAGTCTGCAGAAGGTCCCCACCTTGTGGAAAACTTCCTGTGTGGTCCCAGTTCCTAAGACTGCGTACCCCAGGGAGCCAAACCACTTCAGGCCGGTAGCATTAACCTCTCACCTGATCAAGACATTGGAGAGAATCATCCTCAATCACCTCAGCCCCCTGTTGAATGCAGAGCTGGACCCTCTGCAGTTCGCCTATCGTCCAGGCATTGGTGTGGAAGATGCTACCACCTACCTGATGCACAGGTCTCTTTTACACCTGGAGAACGCGGGAAGCACGCTGAGAATGATGTTTTTTGACCTCTCCAGTGCGTTCGGTCCTACTGAGAGGGAAACTGGAAGAGGCTGGAGTAAGGAACCACCTAGCCGCATGGATCATCGACTTCCTCACTGACAGACCACAATATGTGAGACTCCAGGACTGTACGTCTGATGTGGTAGCTTGCAGCACGGGGGCCCCACAAGGCACAGTGCTCTCTCCACTCCTCTTCTCCCTCTACACATCGGACTTTAAACATAATACAGACACCTGCCACCTCCAGAAGTTCTCTGACGACACTGCTATTGTTGGACGAGTGACGGACGGGAACGACCTGGAGTACAGGGGAGTCATCACAGCCTTTGTTGACTGGTGTAGGTAAAACCACCTCTACATCAACACCAGTAAGACAAAGGAAATGGTCATCGATTTTCGGAGGAATCCTCAACAGACCACTCAGGTGAACATCCAGGGTACAGACATTGAAATCGTGGATAATTTTAAGTACCTGGGTGTTCACCTCAACAACAAACTAGATTGGTCCACAAACATAGATGCCCTGTACAAAAGGGGCCAGAGCCGCCTCTACCTACTGAGGAGTCTACGGTCCTTTGGAGTGTGCAGGACACTGCTGAGGACTTTCTACGACACTGTGGTGGCATCTACAGTGTTTTATGCAGTGCTCTGTTGGGGATGCGGGAGCACGGAGAGGGACAGGAACAGGCTGAATAAGCTGGTCAGGAGGGCCAGCTCTGTTCTGGGCTGTCCTCTGGACTCTGTGGAGGAAGTGGAAGAGCGGAGAATGCTGACCAGGATGATGTCCATCATGGACAGCACCTCCCACCCCCTGCATGAGTCTGTGGAGTCCCTCCGAAGCTCCTTTAGCAATAGACTGCGGCACCCTCATTGCAGGAAGGAGTGCTTCCGCAGATCCTTCCTCCCATCAGCTGTCAGGCTCTTTAACAAAAAAATGGCTGTGTTAAGACCTACCGTATGCATGCATGTACATTTATGTGTATGTATGTATATATGTGCTAAGCAACACGCTTATTTATTTATATATTTATTCATGTATTTATTTATTAACTTACTTATTACCTATCTATTTATGTCTAAAATGCCTTTCCTATTCCTGCATCCTCACCCTCTTGCTACTGTGACAACGAAATTTCCCGAATACGGGATGAATAAAGTTATCCAAGCCAATCCAATTCCAGTGTGCACTGCAGAAAGTATGGATTTTGGAATTGTCACAGAGCGTAATGCTTAAAACTGCTCAGGCATACTCATCGATAATACTTGCAAATGCTCAAAGCTTGAGTTTACACACTAAAAGAAGGTAAAGAAATTCATTCACTCGTCTATTAGGATTCAACAGCCGTTTCTGGCCACCATAATGTCAACTCTGTACGATGCACGGTTTGGATCCGACAGCCGTTTCTGGCCACCATAATTTCAACTCTCTACGATTGGATTGGATTGGATTGGATTGGATTGGATTGGATTGGATTGGATTGGATTGGATTGGATAACTTTATTCATCCCGTATTCGGGAAATTTCGTTGTCACAGTAGCAAGAGGGTGAGGATGCAGGAATAGGAAAGGCATTTTAGACATAAATAGATAGGTAATAAGTAAGTTAATTAATAAATACATGAATAAAATAAATACATGAATAAATATATAAATAAATAAGCGTGTTGCTTAGCACATATACACATACATACACATAAATGTACCTGCATGCATTTTTCCCACCTGTCGTGACGGAAAGACTCAGCGTGACACGATGGTGCCGGACGCGCTTACCCAAGACGCCTTCCCACGTCATTTACAAATGTCATTTTGGGAATAATTTCCACCAGCTTACACACACATCCGTCTGTGCATCACGCTTTATAAGGATTGGAGAATAGATAAAGCGTGATTTATGGATGGTTGGATGTTTTATAACTCCCATCACGACAGAAAAAAAGTGTTCCAGGGAGTACCTAGAAACTCGCGGTCGCATGTGGTATTTCAAAAAGGAAGTCACGTGAGCAGTACAACCAGGAAGTGTGTTTTCACCAAGTCTCTGGGTGCAATAATAGAATGAGATACACATTACGCAGGCTGATATTTTAATGAATGACCGCAAGACCTTCGATCAGCCTTAACAACTACAGTCATGCCTCTACTTACGAATGCCTCTAGGTGCGAAAGTTTCAGGTTACGAAATTTTTAATATGCAAATGAATGACTCGGGATATGAAAAAGATCCAAGTTACGAAATCCCCCAAAATGTAAATGCATTTCCTTATCCGTTATTTTATTTTGAATTCCTCTTATTAAGCGATTAAAAGCTGTACAAATGCAACATGGCACATACAGTTGTGGTCAAAAGTTTACATACACTTGTGAAGAACATGATGTCATAGCTCTTTTGAGTTTCCAGTTATTTCTACAACTCTGATTTTTCTCTGATAGAGTGATTGGAACAGATACTTCTTTGTCCCAAAACATTCATGAAGTTTGGTTCTTTTATGACTTTATTATGGGTGAACAGAAAAAAATGATCAAATCTGCTGGGTCAAAAATATACATACAGCAGCGTTAATGTTTTGTAACATGTCCCTTGGCCATTTTCACTTCAATTAGGCGCTTTTGGCAGCCATCCACAAGCTTCTGGCAAGCTTCTGGTTGAATCTTTGACCACTGCTCTTGACAGAATTGATGCAGTTCAGTTAAATTTGATGGTTTTCTGACATGGAATTGTTTCTTCATTATTGTCCACAAGTTCTCAATGGTGTTTAGTCAGGACTTTGGTAAGGCCATTCGAAAACCTTAATTTTAGGCTGATTTAGCCATTCCATTACCACTTTTGATGTGTGTTTGGGATCATTGTCCTGTTGAAACACCCAACTGCGCCCAAGACCCAATCTTCGGGCTGATGATTTTAGGTTATCTTGAAGAATTTGAAGGTAATCCTCCTTCTTCATTATCCCATTTACTCTCTGTAAAGCACCAGTTCCATTGGAAGCAAAACGGCCCCACAGCATAATACTACCACCACCGTGCTTGATGGTAGGCATGGTGTACTTGGGGTTAAAGGCCTCACATTTTCTCCTCCAAACATATTGCTGGGCATTGTGGCCAAACAGCTCGATTTTTGTTTTGTCTGACCACAGAACTTTCCTCCAGAAGGTCTTATCTTTGTCCATGTAATCAGCAGCAAACTTCAGTCGAGCCTTAAGGTGCCGCTTTTGTAGCAAGGGCTTCGTTCTTGCGCGGACGGTAGCCTCTCAGTCCATGGAGATGCAAAGCACGCTTGATAGGTGGACACTGACACCTGTGTTCCAGTAGCTTCTAATTCTTGGCAGATATGCTTTTTGGTGATTCTCGGTTGAATCTTCACCCTCCTGACCAATTTTCTCTCAGCAGCAGGTGATAGCTTGTGTTTTCTTCCTGATTGTGGCAGTGACAAAACAGTGCCATGCACTGTATACTTACAAACAATTGTTTGCAATATTGCTCTTGGGACCTGCAGCTGTTTTGAAATGGCTCCAAGTGACTTTCCTGACTTGTTCAAGTCAAGGATTCGCTTTTTCAGATCCATGCTGAGCTCCTTTAACTTTCCCATTGTAGTGTTTGTGGACGTTTGCATCCAATGAGCCCCATTTAAATGGCCTCAGAGAAGTCACCAGCTGTAGTCACTCATAATCACTCACAAGAAGTTAAGAGGCCATGCTATGAAGGTCATTTCACTGACAACTTTCTAAGTCACCAAAATTGCTAATTCGTGTTGCTGTATGTATATTTTTGACCCAGCAGATTTGATCACTTTTTCTGTTAACCCATAATAAAGTCATAAAAGAACCAAACTTCATGAATGTTTTTGTGACAAAGAAGTATCTGTTCCAATCACTCTATCAGAGAAAAATCAGAGTTGTAGAAATAACTGGAAACTCAAGAGAGCTGTGACATCATGTTCTTCACAAGTGTAGGTAAACTTTTGACCACAACTGAATGTGCCACGTTGCATTTGTACAGCTTTTAATCGCTTAATAAGAGGAATTCAAAATAAAATAACGGATAAGGAAATGCATTTACTTTTTGGGGGATTTCGTAACTTGGATCTTTTTCATATTCCGAGTCACTCATTTGTATATTAAAAATTTCGTAACCTGAAACTTTCGCACCTAGAGGCATTCGTAAGTAGAGGCATGACTGTAGTTGTTAAGGCTGATCGAAGGTCTTGCGGTCATTCATTAAAATATCAGCCTGCGTAATGTGTATCTCATTCTATTATTGCACCCAGAGACTCGGTGAAAACACACTTCCTGGTTGTACTGCTCGCGTGACTTCCTTTTTGAAATACCATATGCGACAGCAAGTTTCTAGGTACTCCTCGGAACACTTTTTTTTCTGTCGTGATGGGAGTTATAAAACATCCACCCATCCATAAATCATGCTTAAGGAAGAACCAAACTTCATGAATGTTTTTGTGACAAAGAAGTATCTGTTCCAATCACTCTATCAGAGAAAAATCTGAGTTGTAGAAATAACTGAAAACTCAAGTGAGCATGACATTATGTTCTTCACAAGTGTATGTAATTTTTTGACCACAACTATATTTTCACACACACATAGGGCACACGTAAAAGTCTAAAATGTACTACAAAGTGGATGGCTTTCGGCCCACGTAGAACGGGCTCTTACCGCCATCTGGCGGACAAACACAGATATTACATCTATAATGGCCATGGAGGGAGATATTTCAACGGCGCAGGGCACATTTTCATATGGTTTATTTATTTTAAGACATTAATAAATCATTTCCTTATAATTTTCTCTCATTTTTTGTGTTTCCTCACATCTTTCATGCAAATTTGGGACACTTTGACCATTTTTAAAGGATTTAGTTAGTAGTTGTGTGAGAAAGGTGGAACGAATTAGATAATTTAAAAATAAAGTACACCTTTACTTTAATTTTCAAGTTACAAAAAAAAGGCTTGGAACCAGTTAATTTCGTAAGAAGAGGTACAACTGTATTGGAATGTGCTGACATAGTAAACACTTCAAACACATGTATCAAGGCTACTCACATCGAGCTAGTAAGAGCATGTTTAATTCTGGGAAGATGGCGGCACCCTGTGCGAGCAATGGCAGGCACAAGTGAGTTTTTCAAATTTTAAGATACGTTTTTTTTCTTCAATTTCTTTCATAGATGTCAAAATACATTTTCTTTAGCATTTTATCTTTTCTCTATTTTAAAATATATGACCGTATCGGCTGCATTGTCTTGTGTTATGCCGTTTCGTCTTTTTCACCTTGCAGTTTCATGCATGTCAAGTCTATTTTGTGCGCAGTCATCATTTTTTTAGTTACAAATACAGTCATACCTCTACTTACAAAATTAATTGTTCCAGAACATTTTTTTGTAACTTGAATATTTCGTAAGTAGAGCAGTACTTGAAATGTAATTCGTTCCAGGGTCCTCAAGAAACTACAAACTCAACCCCATAAACATGATCAGTGTCACAATTTTGTATGAAAAATGCGAGAAACAGACAAAAATGAAAGAAAATTACAAGAAAATCATTAATATAATTAAACGAGGGCGGCAAAGTGGTAAGTGTGTCGGCCTAGGAAGAGGAGGATGGCGTTCAGGCTGTTGGCCAGGCCACGTTCGCCCGGAGGCAGTGGCGTATGCCGCGGGAGGAGTGCAGAGATTTTTTAAGGCCGAGATCACGAGCTAGCCGCTCTCAAGCACTGGATCCCGCAAGTTGCTCTCAAGTGCCAGTTCCCGCTAGCCGCTCTCCTGTTCCTGCGTGCCGCTCGCAAGGGGTATCTCCTGCTCCTGCCTGCCACTCTCAAGACGCCCGTCCCGGCAACTCTCTCCTTTGCGTCCATCCCGGCGCTAGTCGACACCCTGACAGTGGTGACTCTGAAGGCGGGGGCTTTGATGGCGGTGACTCTGAAGGCGGCGGCTCTGAAGGCGGGATAGAAAACACCTCATTGCAGATTTACCTGCAGTCAACAAGAGCTCTTTTGGAATGTCCATATCAATACAAATTAATAGTTTTTCCATGCAGTATGAGCGCAGTGCAGTATTGCAGCAGTGCAACAGCAGTTTTGCTTGTTCAAGCAAATTTTCACTATGAAATCAATTAGGCTTTTCAATCAAACATTTCACAACAGTAGGAATGTGAAATGTCTCCGGGAGGAGCACGTCACCGCGCACCCCACAACATAGAAAAAAAGATTCTACGAGGAGGGGAGGGGGGAGCTCCACTCCGCCATGCCTGCCAAAAAGATCGGGTAGGAGACAAAAAATGCCACTTGGACTCAGGAGATTGACGAGCTCTGGGCCATCCTCGTCTTCTGTCAAGTCCGAGTCCCATTAAAAAATAAAATGTTTATCTGCGGAGGGGAGTGGGGGCTGGAATAAATCTTCCGTGGGGGAATACCAGGAGGAAAACATAGGCAGCCAGAGGGTCGACAGCAGGTGGGAGACAGGCAGGTCGTCGTCGGCGTTTACAGCGACACCCATGGCCTCCCTTTGACTCCCTGGGAGGAGACCAGTGAGCGATCCCACACTGGAGCCAGGGAGATCCTGCTGTGTCCATTACTGGCAAAATAACGCACGGCAGAAAAATACTCGCAAGCTAAGGAACACAAACACATTTTTTACATACACAGACAGGGGTTAATGACAATAACGTACACCTCGGTCACACAAGAGAGCCAGAAAAGACATAGCAGGTGAAACTCATATACATTCACATTTTCAGGACACACAAGAAAAAACATGCAACCACCGAAACCCCAACAAAATGACAGTAATGGGTACGAACTACCTACGCCAATCTGTAGCGTCAGGGAACACACCCCAAAATTGATAGTCCGGTTTAAGAGTTCGGAAAAGGAGACCAAATGGGAGATCATGACTACTGTGTAATTTCTCAAACATATCCAAGGGCGAGTCATTTGCCTGACAAGAAAGAAGCTCTTCGTTGACAGATTTAGGAGCTTCAACATCATCTGGAAATCCTCACCCCTCCCCAGCATTTCGGGATTAATCACTTCTCTGCACCAGATGAGGACGTGCAATTCTATCAATTTCTTCAATGTGAAATGTTGCAAACGCCGCTGTCAGTCCCTGACAAATACATCACGGTCCTGCTTGAGTTTGGAACTATTCAGGCCTTCATGAACCAGCTAAACACCAGATGGTGAGATCGGAGAGTGTTATAACTCTTTTTCTACATGGTTCCAAGGAGACCTATACAAATAGCTCTATTTAGTTATGCACAAGACGTGTTCAAAGGCCACTCAAATTATTTCAAACATAGGCGGAAAACTGCCATCAATTAACTTAATGTCCATATGTAAACTATAACTATAGGTAGTGTTTCTAACGCTTACTACTTCAAGGTGTTTGCTTATAGGTGATTTTTAGAACATAATATTTGCAATAAATGAAGGATCACTATATATGGATTGCATGTCCAGAAGCAACCTCATAATTACGTGATGCCAGTTACAATGCAAACAGTCAGATATGTTTTTGTCAATATAGTGATAATCTTAAAAATAATCCATTATTTGTGTCAATTGACAGTGCTGTTACTGTGAGATAGCATGCACAAATTACAAAACAGTTAGTAGTCTGGAGTGCAATGATATGACAGGATGGAGAATACAGAGAGGGATAAAGTTTGCACTGTCAGGGCGAGCAAAGAAGAGCATGGTAAAGAAAGTTTATAAGTCGTAGTTTAGGCAAAAATGCTTGAGAGAAGAGGAAATCTTTGGTGGCCAGCTGCAAGAGGGAAGATAGCGACGTAGAAAGGCTTTTAATTCTCAATCCCTACAGAGCCTTTGAAAATTACCAATCTTCTTATCACAGGCACAGGGCTGCTTATGCAAATTGTTGTGGAGTGGAACATTTAAACGGAAAATTACTCGCCAGCACCCCTACCACACACACACACATGCTCACACACACATACACACACATACACACACACACACACATTCATGCACGCACGCATGCACACACACCTACACTTGCCTCTTTCCTTCCCACCAAAAGCCTGTTTTGAGTCGAAGATAAGAAGATGAATTGCTCTCTTCATGCTTTGAAGCGCATCAGGATTTAAAGACTCCAGCCTCAGCTCTGGTCTAATGCTCATACTGTTGTTCCTTTTGTCAAAGAAAACAGGCATGGAGAAAATGCAGAAAAATACATTCAAAACAACATACATGCAATCTGCCATTGAACGTCAGGAAGACAGGAAACATGGATTAACATTTACTTCAATCTTTTGTTTAACGGTTAGGATTTACATTTACAAAATAATAATTATTATACAAGGATGTAGAATGATCATAGTTGTTGCAAAAATAAACACATTAAGAAATGTCAGTCACTTTGTCACAAGAGGACCGTGCTGAAAGCTTGAAGGAGATCAAAATTAAATTATGTTGTGTTTTTTAAAATAAATATATAACTTTTCTGATTAAACTGGCACCAGTGTGCTACTATAGGCTGGGGGGCTGTGATCTCTCTCTCTCCCTCCCCCTCTCCCCCTCCCCTTCCCCGTCCCCCTCTCAGTAGAGCAATACTTCAAATGTTAATTCATTCATTTCCTGAAATGCTTTATCCTCACAAGTGTCGTGCTGGAACCTATCCCAGCTGACTTTGGGCATGTCTACATGCATGTCTTTGGAATGTTGGAGGAAACCGGAGTACCCGGAGAAAACCCACACAGTATCTTGGATCGTGTTTCGTACCTTGAGGCACTCATTTCCATATAAAAAGCTCTCGCAATCCGAAAATTTCGTACCTTGAGGCAGTCGTAAGTAGAGGTACGACTGGACTTCATTTTGCAATTGAAAGAATAATAAGGCAGGTGAAATCGGTCATCTTCATCAAAAAAACCTAAAAAACACCATTCTCATTCTTGTTGCTGTGTGAAAGCCTTCCTCATGACTTGATGATTGGTCAGCACTTGTCCCCAGTTCAGTCAGCACCAGGAACCGCATAAATGATGACTCCAGATGTAATGAGCAGATGTTAACCCCAACTCTCCTTAGTCGGACAGACTGGTGTTCCAGCATCCTTGACCCAGCAGAAGTCACACCAACGTACATCTTGTTCACCAATATGGAGACTGTGTTACCTCCATGCACCTCCACCTAATGACAAATGAATTCTGCAACCCTCGCAGCAGGGCAGTCAACATGTGTGCATTTATTTTGTCATTTCTGGACTTTTAAAGTATCTAGATCCTTTTAATAACATTGTTAAGCTGTTGCTAATTAATGCGTGTATGAGGCATGTGCAAGGTGGTCTATAGTGAAAATAAAAATTCAAGCAGCGCTAGAGTTAATGTCGGCGCCATTTTAATTGTGATCTGCCAACGCGAAGCTCCCATTGGACAAAGGAGCTCGTTCAAGGTAATGTCGCAAACAAACAGATGTGCCTACACGAGGCTGCCATTGGTCGATCCAGTGACGCTAGAGTTAGTGTCGGCGCCACTGATGTGCCAACGCGAGACGAGCGGAGAGCTATATGGACCCATGAAAAGAGTCTGGCTTGTGAGCTATAGGTTCCTGACACCTGCTATAATGTATGATTTCAATTTCATTTGCAATGTCATTAAATGTAACCTTAGGTGAAGATTAATTTGAAATGTTACTTCGGTTTGGTTAGAGTATGAACACGTTTACACGAGTAAAATAGCTTAAACAGACTCACAAACTTCTGATATCTCTATGTGAACTCTATCCAAAGTCTGGATATTCCAAAGTTTTCAGGATGATTTATTAAATTGGTTTGTTTGACTAGAATTACAGCTTCAAAAACCTTTCATCATCCAACGTGGACTAATTTTGATTCACGCGCAGCTGCTCGAGTACAATGGCAAGGCAGGAGGGACAAACAAGAGTAGGGAAAAGGCAAAGGTAAAAACAATAACAGGCTACTCCTAACACATCCACATTAAACGCTTCTTTTGCTTTGTAGCTTTTGAGACCAGACATCTTGTTCTCAACTTGTGACTGCAAAACTATGCTTTGTTTAAGAATGGGTTTAGTGGTTTTGGTGTGTAATATTCTATTTCAGGGATGCTAGGTGTCAATTCTTTAACAGTCTATAAAATCATAATTTAATGTTGTAGCTTGGATCATTGATTGTTCCATCATTTTTTATTCATTTTCTGAACTGCTTTATCCTCTTTATGGTCGTGGGGGGTGCTGGAGCCTATCCCAGCTGACTCTGGGACATCGGCGGGGGACACCCTGAATCGGTGGCCAGCCGACTGCAGGACACAAGGAAACGGACAACAATGCACACTCACACCCATATCTAGGGGCAATTTAGTGTCCGGTCTGATAGAACTGTAATCATATTGAACATCTTTTGGATCCTGATAGATTTATTAATAGGTATACTTTAATATAATATAAAACAATACAAGGAAGGCATCGGGCACATCTCCGGCATTGGCTTGCAAGTGAAATCGTCCTGGCTCGTCCTCGCCACTGTGACATTCTGAAGAACGGCATCCTCCTCTGTCCATTTAGTCGCGCGTAATCAAAACACTTAAGGTTATCTGATTCAAACAATTGCATAAGCTAACCGAATAACACAATTAAGGTCAAAAAACAACTGCCACAACAATTGCATATCAGGTCGGAAACCAAAAACAACTGCATAAGAATTTGCACAAGTAAGCATAATAATTTTCATACAAGGTGAACCGAGCGACAGTATTTTGAAACATTATGCGAGTATTTTCGGAAGTTGATTCGACTATCGCCATCTGCCGGAATCCAAGTCAAAGCAATTTAAGAGTCCTTCACAGATCTTCATTGCGAACTCAGATCAACAGTCCTTGGCCCGGAACTTGGTGATCTGTCAGGTCAATAGTCCTAAAAACAATTAAATGTCCTCGTAGCCAGCTGTGGGGGGAGTGTCCTTGTTATACTGAGCTCTGTCTGCTTATAATGATTTAATATATCACATATACATATAATGACTAATATGCACATATATAATAATATCCCAGAATAACCCCAACAGATCCTCACACACTTATTGAAAAAGATCCGATCAATGCATGTTTAGGGAAGAGGCAGTTGGTCTAGTGGGACTTTTGATTCGTTGTGTTAAGTTAAATTTAGTTAACAATGATTTCAACTGTCTCCAATTTGATTTGTCGAGTCAGTTAATGTTTAAATCTCCAAGCAAGGTAACTTCATTTTTTTGAGTCGCATTCCCTAAGTAAGGCCCAACTCCATATAGAATGTATTAGAGGCGGATGGAGGTCTATATGTGCCAATCAAAGTTATTACCATCTGCGGGGATAGTGATATTTTAAGGTTGATGCATTCAAGGTTGTTTATGTTGACGCATTTTTCTGCTTAGATTTAAGGTGTTCCCTAACTTAGAACATCACTCCCTTGCCACGGTTTCCCTCACGGTCCCTTCTGAAGATATTGTATCCTGGTATTTGCAATCCTGCCATCGGTGAATTTACATTTAGCCAGGTCTTGGTTAAGCATAAAAAATCAATGTTTGATTTACTTAATAGATGATGAATTTGGTCACACTTTGGCAAGATGCTTCTGATTTTTAAATGACCACCGAGTAGTCCATTTGATTTATGTCGTGGGTCCCATAGCGCCTTGGCTTGGTTAAGGATGCTGTATAGAGGACGGTTCTATTTTTTCTTAAATACAATGTTTCTTAGACATAAATCATTCTGGGACTTACGTATTTACTCAAAAAAATGATGACTGAATCGATGGTATGGCTTATAGGCGCATAAAAACACGACATGCACGAAACTGCAAATTGTCGATGATGACAGGATGACGTCACGACAAAAAATGGTGCCTTCGTGATGTCACGACGCAAGACAATGCGGCAATATACGGTCATTTATTTCAAAATTAAGAAAAGATAAACAGCTAAAACGCTAAACAAAATTTTTCGTCTATAAATATAATTCAAGGAAGAAATAAACCACATCTGGCATAAAACGTTAAAAAAAAAAACTCACGTTGGCATGGCCATGTAGTTAAACGTGCTCAGACTGGCCAGACATGAGTGAACTTACTTAGGTCTGCTATTGCTCACTCGGGGCGCCGCCATCTTACTCTAGGTATGTGCTCTGACCATAGCGTTTACCATGTCAGAACATCACAATAGTTAAGGCTGATCGAAGGACTTGCGGTCGATCGTTAAAATATAAACCTTGATACCTGCGTAATGTGGATTATATTATTGCACCAGAAGACTTAGTGAACACTACGTATAGCGCTATAGGCATATTTCCTGGTTGTGTTACGTTACTTCCTTTTTGAATTTGTCTACGTGCAAACAACACCCTCCCTTTCGGAACACAGAAAGGGAACGATCATACATTTGTGATTATTAAATTTAAAAAAATTCGCTTTGATTTTTTTCTTTTTATTTCTTGTTCGAAAGTGACAACTATAGCAGTAATATGAAACATAAAAAAAAATCAAGATATTTCGACATTAGAATCAATTTGGCGGCCACATCTTAAACTTGTGGTAAGAAAATTGTAATCTATGTCATTAAAAAGCATCGGGTTCTCATCAAGATAGACATTTTTTTTTCTCAAATTGAAAATTTTGATATTTTGCATTTACAACGACAGGCATATTAGCTTATGATATTGACCCTAATAATATGCTTTTGATTCATACAGTATCTTAGAAATACAATGTGTGATGACTTCTCTTAAGATTTTCCCTTTAAAGTAACACATTTGTACTCCCTATTAAAACCATAAATATGGAAGTGAAAATTGAGAATCAGGGCCCAGTTTATACACGGGAAATTGTAAAATTCAACAATTTTTAGGCAATTTTAGGGTTGTGTAAATACGGTACCCACTGCTGGTTTGACCTGACGAGTTAAAAGCTCTGCTAACAGATATCTAATTTCTGAACCGCTTTATAGTCATTAGGGTCGTGGGGGCTTCTGGAGCCAAACCCAGCTGTTTTCGGACCAGAGGCGGGGGACACCCTGAATCGGTGGCCAGCTGATTCCAGGGCACAAGAAGACGGACAACCATGGGCACTGTTACGTCTTTGAGGAGACGCCAAGGCGTGGTTACGTGGGGAAGCAGGCGAGGACGAGGGAAATAGTGCTCATACCAAAACTTTAATAACTTAGGCAGTATCTTAGAAAACAACAAAGACTTAGAAATCAAATCACAAAACCAAACCGGACGGGGGAAAACACGGGGAATCGAGGAACGAGATAACACAGACACATGGGGAGGGAAATAAGGCAGACGATCTGACAAATGACATAATAATCAGTGCCGTTTAAATAGACAGAACAGGAACTAATTTTGAATGATGCGCAGCTGCATGCACAACGGCAAGGCAGGAGGGACAAACAAGTGTATGGAAACGACCATCAGAACATAGGGAGAAAGCAATGGAAAAACATTAACAAGGTACTCCTAATAGTAACCCTCTCTAAGGGACAAATCCTAGACGTCCCAAAGCTGAATGTCCATGCAAAAGAAAAAGAAAAATGCCGGCAGGGAGGGCAGGTGTAACCGCAAAACGAAGTCCGGCGGACGTCCGCGCCGGCCCGTGACGAGGCGGGGGAGTGGCTGGTCCGGCGGGCATCCACGCCGGCCCGTGATGAGGCGCGGGAGTGGCCGGTCCAGCGAGCGTCCATGCTGGCCGGTGATAAGGCGTGGGAGTAGCCGGTCTGGCGGGCGTCCACGCCGGCTGGTGACGAGGCGTGGGAGTGGCCGGTCCGGCGGGCGTCCGCGCCGGCACTTGACGAGGAGTGGGAGTGGCCGGTCCAGCGGGCGTCCGCGCTAGCCCTTTAAGTGATGCCCGGGCGCCCTGCAATTAACAGATACCAGAATTTCAGAAAAATCGTCGGCCACCTAACCCTGGCTGCTCGGGGGGGGGGGGCGCCGAACCCCTCGTCCAGGGGGCCCGGAGAGTCACCGCCCCAACCCCCTCATCCAGGGGGCCCAAAGAGTTGCCACCGCCAACCCCCTCGTCGAGGGGACCCGGAGAGTGGCTGCCGCCAATCCCCTTGTATAGTGGGCCCGGAGAGTCACCGCCGCCGTCCCCCTCATCCAGGAGAACCGGAGAGCTGCCGCCAACCTGGAGAGTCGCCGCTGCCGCCCCCCTCATCCAGGGGAACCGGAGAGTCACCGCCAATCCCCTCGTCCAGGGGTCCCGGAGAGTCGTCGCCGCCGTCCTCCTCGTCCAGTGGACCCATAGAGTTGCTGCCGCTTATGGGCGGGCAAGAAGTTGGCGGGCAGGAACTTGGCGGGCAGGAACTTGGCGGGCAGGAACTTGGCGGGCAGGAACTTGGCATGCAGGAACTTATCGGGCAGGAACTTGGCAGGCAGGACCTTGATGGGTAGGAACTTGGCGGGAAGGAACTTAGTGGGCTAGCCAGCACAGAAAACCTGGTTTGTGGCTTTGGCACGGGGATGACCGGCGGGTGTTGAGGGAGGAGGTTAGAAGGGCGAAGGCGAGCGGGGAGCTCCTTTGGGAGCTCGAGCATCCAACCACTCCTCCCTCTTCTCCGCTCGTCGCCTCCTCTGGGAGGACGGCGTGACACGACCGTCGCTCACCTCCGCGACACGCTTTCCGCTGAGTCCATGCTGGTCGAATCGTTCTGTTACGTCTTTGGGGAGACGTCGAGGCGAGGTTACGAGGAATAGGACCCAACCTCGGGGAAGCAGGCGAGGACGAGGGAAATAGTGCTCATACTGAGGGAAATGAGGCAGATGATCTGACAAATGACATAATAATCAGTGCCGTTTAAATAAACACAACAGGAACTAATTTTGAATGACGCCCAGCTGCACGACCACAGCGGCAAGGCAGGAGAAACAAACAAGAGTATGGAAACGAACATCAGAACATGGAGAAAGCAATGGAAAAACAATAACATACCTAAGGGAAATTTAGAGTTCCGACTCAGCCTACTATGCATGTTTTTGGAATGTGGGAGGAAACCGGAGTATCCGGACGAAACCCATGCATCTCCGGGGAGAACATGCAAACACCACACAAGTGGACCGACCTGGACTTGAACCCAGGACCCAGAGCTGTGAGGCCGACAAATGGTGTAGGCTCATCAAATCTGGCTAACAGCATAGGCTCAGTTAACTTTCTGAGTTTAGTCAACCGGCCCCCACTACAACCTCACTTTTGTCTCTGATTCCGCCGCCGCCGTTTTTGCCGTTCGGATCTATTTATCCAAGGTGTTGCTGCTGATCTTGCTCTCTCTTTTGGTATATCGTGTGCTTGATGGAAGTCCTTAGAAACCGCAGTTACAAGCCGGAGATCAATGTTTAATACATCCATAAGGCTGTATTTGATGTTAAAGTCCGGTATTTACGATCAACTTGCAAAATGCTACAAGCCGGAGATCAATGTTTAATACATCCATAAGGCTGTATTTGATGTTAAAGTCCGGTATTTACGATCAACTTGCAAAATTCTACACGAAAAACACAAAAAGATGACAAAACTAGGGAGAGTTTGAGGCAACATGGATTGGCGCCGCCATCTTAAGCTTGGGTTCTGGTACCATTCCTCTAGAGGGGGGTTGGACACTCTTCCACTCTGGAGTCACTCATGGTGAGAGGCGCCGAGCAGGTGTGGGCATACTCCCTTATATAAGGGACCTGACGGCAGTTCAGAGTACCCACCCTTTTTGGAATCCTTGGAAGGAGTGCTGGAGTGTTCTCCTTTAGGGTACTCCCTCATTGTGCTGGGGATCTTCAATGGTCATGTGGGCAATAACAGTGAGACCTTGTGGGGGGTGAATGGGAAGAACGGCCCCCTAGATCGGAACTCGAGTGGTGTTCTATTGTTGGATTTCTGCACTCACCGTGGAATGACAATTATGAACACTAAAATCAAGCATATAGCCCCCTATATGCTTTATTTTAGTGTTCACCCATATGTGCACTTGCCGTACGGACACCCTTGGGCGCATTTCGATGATCGACTTTGTGGTCATGTGATTGCACTTGCGGCCACCTGTCTTGGACACTCGGGTAAAGAGAGGGGCGGATGGTAGGGACGGATGGTGGTGCGGCCCAGGAGACCCAAATGTTTTGTGAGGGTCTGCTGGGAATGCCTGGTCCCCTGTCAGAAGGAGTTTCAATTCCCACCGCCAACATAATTTCTCTCATGTCCGGCACGAGGCAGAGGACATTGAGTCTGAGTGAAGCCCGGAGCTGCGGCCGCAAGGTGTCGTGGCGGGAACCCCAGAGCCTGCTGGTGGAGACCGGTGGTAAGGGATTTGTCAGGCTGAAAAAGAGTCCTATTGGGCCTTTTTGGCCCGCGGGACTCCGGAAGCAGCTGACGGGTACCAGGTAGCCAAGCAACACATGGCTCTGGTCTTCTCTGAGGCAAAATATCCTCGGTGGCAAGGCTCTGGGGGTTAATGAGATCCATCCAGTGTTTCTAAAGCAGGGGTGGCCAACTCTGGACCTTGATAGCTCCCATCCAGTCGTTTTTCCATTAATTCCTCCTCCACTACGCCTGAATCAAATGATCTACTCATTAGCAAGCTGTCCAGAAGCTTGATACCGATCCAGATTATTTGATTCAGGTGTCTTGGTGGAGGGAGATATGGAAAACAGACCGGATAGGGGCTCTTGAGGACTGGAGTGGGCCACCCTTGTTCTAAATGCTCTGGATGGTGTGGGGCTGTCTTGGTTGACACGCCTCTGCAACATAATGTGGACATCGGGGACAGTGCCTCTGGATTGGCAGACCGGGGTGGTTGTCCCCCTTTTAAAAAAAGGGGGACTGGAGGGTGTGTTCCAATTACAGGGGAATCACACTCTTCAGCCTCCCCGGGAAGGTACTGGAGAGAAGGGGTCCGCCAGGAGGTCCAATTTCAGATTCAGGAGGATCAGTGTTGTTTTCGTCCTGGCCGCGGAACAGTGGATCAGCTCTACACCCTCAGCAGGGTCCGCGAGGGGGCACTGGAGTCGACATGTGCTTTGTGGATTTGGATAAGGCATTCAACTGTGTCCCCCAGAGTGTCTCGTAGGAGTACTGAGGGAGTATAGGGTCCTAGAACCCCTGATACGCTGGGTCCGGTCCCTCTATGACCGGTGTCAGAGTCCGGTCCACGTAGCCGTTTCCAGTGGGGGTTTGACTATTCCAGGGCTGGTTTATGTCACCAATTATGTTCATACCTTTTATGGCTTTTTTCAGATGATGTGGTTCTGTTGGCTTCAGCAAGCTAAGATCTCCAACTCTCACTGGAAAGATTCGCAACTGAGTGTGAAGTGGTTGCGATGAGAATCAGCACCTCAAAATCTAAAACCATGGTCCTTAGTTGGACAAAGGTTGCATGTCCTCCCGGTTAAGGGATCAGGTCCTTCCCCAGATGGAGGAGTTTAAGTATCTTGGGGTCTTGTTCACGAGTGAGGGAAGAATTGAGCGGGAGATGTACAGGTGGATCAGTGCAGCTTCTGCAGTGATGTGGACTCTACATCGGTCTGTCGTGGTGAAGAAGGCTCTCTATTACCGGTCGATATACGGTCTTATCTGTGATCACAAGCTGTTGGTTGTGACGAAAAGAGCAAGAACCCGTATACAAGCAGCCGAAATGAGTTTCCTCCGCAGGGTGTCCGGACTCATCCTTAAAGATAGGGTAGGGGCTCGGAGTAGAGTCACTGCTCCTCCGGATCGAGAGGAGCCAGATGAGTTGGCTTGGGCATCTGATTAGGATGCTTCCCAGGATGCCTCCCTTGGGAGATGTTCTGGGCACAGCCCTGTGGGAGAAGGCCAGAGCGCTGACCTTGGACACCCTGGGGAGACTATGTCTCCCGGCTGGCCTTTGAACGCTTTGGGATTGTCCCAGAAGAGCTGGATGAAGTGGCTGGGGAGAGGGAAGTCTGGGCCTCCCTGCTGAAGCTGCTGCCCCTGCAACCCAACCTCAGATACAGAGGAAGAAGATACGGTGGGAGATGAGTTGTCAAAAGGTTGTCCACATTAGTCAAAATCTGATTTTCAAAAGACTCACCCAAACATTTTGATTTGTTTGATAGGATATTGCACTCTAGAACACTTAAACTTCTTATTTTTGCCTTAGAGATCATAAATATTTTCCTTCAACATTAAGAACATATTATTCAACAAAAGAGAGCAGTCTTTAAATTGAGAGTGATGAGCGGTATTGCAGGGTAAAGGGTGTTAGGTTTATCATTATTATAGATGTGTATCAATATTATTATATTATATGTGCTTGCAACGAAGAGTTATTGACATTAATGCAAAGGGCATTTTAATGCATCTCTTGCAAAAGTAAGGACTGTGGGTCGCATCAAGAGGACTGTGAATGGCCTTAGGCATGAAGAGGGTTCACAACAAGCGCTCTTGGGAACTGTGGACTGTTTCGGCTTCGGAAAATGGTTTCACAACAAGCGCTCTTGGGAACGGTGGATTGCTTTGGGAAGCATCGGCTTCACAGGATGGGTCACATCAAAACTCTCTTGGTAAGATTCGACAGACCTACAATTGTTTTGAGAACTGTGATAAATTGTTATGAGACTCTAAAAATGTTTAGACTTCTGTGGGGCATGGCGTTAAAATCTCATGAATAAATTAGCGACAGAGACCTCGGGTTGTTAGAATTATCCTGACGGGAGACGCGGATGAATGTATTCTCTTCTTGCAAGAATTAAACGAAGATGTGACTTCAGATGCCTCTTTTATTGTGAATTTGGAAATACCTAAGGATAACCTTATCAAAGGGAAATGAATGAGGTCATTGATTTTTACTATAATTTGTACAACGCCGGCGGCGGGCCGGATTAAAAAGCCTAACGGGCCGTATATGGCTCGCGGGCCGAGGTTGAAAAACTTGTACACACGATCCGGGGGCGGGGCGAGTGCGCAAATCCTGCGATGGTGAAATGTCCGGTCGACCAACCGTCCGTTCTTCCAAACGTCCGTTCGACCAAACGTCCATTCGACCAAACGTCCGTTCGACCAAACGTCCATTCGACCAAACGTCCGTTCGACCAAACGTCCGGTCGGCAAAACGTCCGTTCGACCAAACGTCCGTTCGGCGAAACGTCCGTTCGGCGAACTGTCCGTCGCCCAAACATTCGTCAGCCAAACGTCTTTCGGCGAAACGTATGAGTACCGGGAGAACATGCATACTCAACACAGGTTGACCAACCTGGGCTTGGACCAAGGACCCCAGAGCTGTGAGGCCTACGCACCAGCCACTCGTGCCACCTAAATTGCACCTCGAAATGAGTAGGAGTGTTATTATTTGTCCATCTCCATGTGCCCTGCAGGGTGTCCCCCGCCTGCTGCTGCAAGTCAGCTGGGATAGGTTCCAGTCCCCTCGCGATCCTTGTGAGGATAAGCGGTACCGAAAATGAATGAATGAATGTTTTTAACCCCAGGAAACTTTTGTTTGAGTATTTCATTTGGAATTTCAAATTGATGTTAAGCCTAACCCTCATAAAATGCAAATTCCCTAGTCTCACCACCATGTCCATCTGACATTGTCAAATTTATTCATTTGTTCAAGTTACCAACAGCTCTGGCAGACTCCAGCTGAAACAGCAAACAGATCTGACTTCCCATGGGCTACGCGAATTTTCAGCTACCGATCATACAGCAGTGGCGGTCGGTGCATTGTCTCGTAGCGCCTTCAACGTATCAATCCAACCCTCAAAAACTATTTTATGGCTATAACACCTCTACTGCAGCTAGAGCTGCGACACATAAAAAATAATCAATAAATCAATGCACAAAAATGGGGTAAAATCCACTTCCTAGCAGCATTTCATTATTAAATACAAAAACTGGAGTTTTTCAGACATTAAAACCAGGCCAGGGGGGCGATTTTCCAGGGAAAAGACAGCGATGAACGTCAATGGCGTACGGGCAAACATTGCCCGAAAATGGGGTAAAATCCAGCCGAAAACAGCATTTATTGATTAAATACAAATACTGGAGCTTTTTAGACATCAGGACCGGGCCCGCAGTATCATTTCCCCGGTAAAAAGACAGCAATGAATGTCGATACGTCCAAACGTGAAATGACAAAAAATGCACTAAAATTAGGTAAAATCCACTTCCTAGCAGCATTTATTGATTGAATACAAATACTGGAGCTTTTGAGACATTACAACCAGGCCAGGGGGTGATTTCCTCGGGAAAAGAAAGCGATGGACGTCAATGGCGAAACAGCAAAAATTAAACTGGGGTAAAATCCACATCCGAGCAGCATTTAGTGATTAAATTCAAAAACTGGAGCTTAAATACAAACACTGGAGCTTTTCAGATATCAGAACCGGGCCCACAATTGAAATATTATTTAGGAATATAGCCATATTATACTCACCCAAAATTCTTTTTAACTGTACACAATATCCATCCTTTCTTTCTTCCTTCTTTTCTATCGCCATCGAAGCTAATGATGAAAGTCGAGCCTGTCCTGTCATATTTCCGGCATAGTCCGTCTTGAAAATTGCTTTAAATCAACACAACAATATATTTGCTTGTGCAGCTAAGTTAGCGCACTGAAAGTTGCGCACACACCATTTTCCCGGCTGTAACAGGCTTGCTAGCTTCGGAGTTGACCGCCCTTTCTTAATGATTTCCATTTTTTTCTGGAAAAGTCCGTCTGGAAAATAGCTTTGTTAGCAAATCTGCAACAGAATCCATTTGATTGTGCTTCTGTCGGCCATTGTGGGTGGAGTTTGCAATATCTGGCTGCCTCACTATGGCTTTGGCCCGCCTACTAGCCAATCATAGTTGGTGAAAGCAATGACGTATCCCAGCCAGCAAAATGCCAATGCGAATGAAAAAGCATTGTGGGGTTGCCTACTTGAAATCTGATTGGTTAAAAGCAACAGTCTAGTTTAATGCAGCAGAGCCCGCAGAACTGATTGTGAAGGCTTTGAGGCAGATCTGATCTGGCAACAAATAATGGCTGAAATGTGATTGGTAAATGCTTCAATATGAAAACACACATCTGGAAGCAGTGCAACCAGGGGGAAAACAATGAAAGGAAGCTAACAGACCATTTGGAATAATAAGTGTTGTTGGACAAAATATAATATATGTTTCAGATATTTCTTAGGCCAGCAGAGAAGGCCTTGAAGGCCCTGGCGGCCCACCACTGTCAAACAGGGATCGGACCCTACATATTAGGGATTCCAATATCCCATACTCCCGGAGTATCCCCACAAGACTCCCCAGGCAACCCGATTGAACGCCTTCTCCAAGTCCAGAAATGACATGTAGACTGGTTTGGCGAACTCCCATGACCCCCTGAGAACCCTGCTGAGAAGAGAGCTGATCCACTGTTCCATGGCGAGGACGAAAACCACACTGCTCCTCCTGATTCCAATATTCATACCCCCAAATAGCACTTCCCAGGGAGGGTGAGGAGAGTGATTTCCTTATAATTGGAACACACTGGTCCCCCTTTTTAAAAAGGGGAACCACAACCCCGATCTGCCAGTCCAGAGGCACTGTCCGTGATATGCATGCAATATTGCAAAGGCGTGTCAACCAAAATCACCCCACAACATCCAGTTTTGAATAACTAGACAGATCTCATCCACCCCCGGGGCCTTGCCACTAATGAGCTTTCTAACCATCTCAGTGACCTCAACAACAGAGATTGGAGAATTTGGACCACCGATTTTTTTTCCAAGGTGACGCCGTCACGTGACAGCCGGTGGCAGTAGCTCTGTCCACTCTTATTTGTTTTTTCGTGTTTTACAGTCTTTCTATCTTTTTTATTACATTTTAATATTTCTTAATACATTCTTTTTTACTTAACTTTCTACTTTATACTTTTTACTTTACTTTATACTTTTTACTTTACTTTATACTTTTCACTTTACTTGCTACTTTTTACTTTACTTTCTACTTTTTACTTTACTTTATACTTTTTACTTCACTTCATACTTTTTACTTTATACTTTTTACTTTACTTTATACTTTTTACTTTACTTTATACTTTACTTTGTACTTTATACTTTACTTTGTACTTTATAGTTTACTTTGTACTTTGTACTTTACTTTGTACTTTATAGTTTACTTTGTACTTTGTACTTTACTTTGTACTTTGTACGTTATACTTTTCACTTTACTTTGTGCTTTGTACTTTACTTTGTACTTTACTTTGTACTTTATACTTTTTACTTTACTTTGTACTTTATACTTTACTTTGTACTTTATACTTTACTTTGTACTTTATACTTTACTTTGTACTTTATACTTTACTTTGTACTTTATACTTTACTTTGTACTTTATACTTTACTTTGTACTTTATACTTTACTTTGTACTTTATACTTTACAGTTTATACTTTACTTTGTACTTTATACTTTACTTTGTACTTTATACTTTACTTTGTACTTTATACTTTATACTTTTTACTTTACTTTGTACTTTATACTTTTTACTTTACTTTGTACTTTATACTTTTTACTTTACTTTGTACTTTATACTTTTTACTTTACTTTGTACTTTATACTTTTTACTTTACACTTTATATTTTACTTTGTACTTTATACTTTTTACTTTACTTTGTACTTTTTACTTTACTTTGTACTTTATACTTTTTACTTTAATATTTTTACAACTTTCGTTGTTCTCTTTTTTGGAACCATTCAGCCATGCCTACGCTGTCATACACATGGGATTAGCTGTGAACAATGCGCAGCAGAAGGAGCAACACCTCAATGCCGCTGGAAATCCGGAGCTGGACAAAAGTGCTGGGAGAAGAAGTGACGCTTCAGACCAACTATTCCATGGGGAAAGTGAGATCCCTCCCCGATAAGATGGAAGAGCTGTCGGTACTTACCAGGCCCGAAACGGAGTCGAGGGGTTATACTCTGCTACTGTTGATTCTTCAGCTCCAGACTACTGAGTTACTGTGCGGATAAGCTTGGAAGAGTGACTCTGCATATTTTCAACCTCGGTCACAGTCTGCAGAAGTTCCCCATCTTGTGGAAGACTTCCTGTGTGTGGTTCCAGTTTTATCCAACTCTACAACGTCTTTTTCTTGAGTCTGTATCCATTTTTGCTACTGCAACCAAGATGGCGCCGCTCAAGTGGCAGCCGGTAGTGGTAGCTCCACCGCTCTTGCTCGTTTTGTGTTTTTACTGCTTTTCTGTCTTAATGATTTGATTAAATGATTCTTAATGATCCCATATACTTTGCTTTGCTTTGTACTTTGTGCTTTTTGCTTTGTTGTTCTGCGGCCTTTGCGACTCGGCCCCACCCGTCGCGTGGCTTGGTTTCTTTGTGCTAGTCTACAATGTATTGGGTGTCTTGTGTCTGTCTTCCTACTGCAACCAGGAAATTTACTGAATATGGGATGAAATAAAGTTTGAATCTAATTCACAACATCTCAAGACGAGGTCAGCAGCACCCCATCCCCACTAAACACTATGTTGATGGTGGACAAAATATTTGGGTCTGCCGGGCATCTTCCCCCACCATCAAAGGGAACTCAACATCAGGCAGTTATCAATTGACAGCTCCGCCCCACTTTTCATCCGAGTGTCCAATACTTAGGGCCGCAAGACATTATTGACAATCCACGGTGAGCACAGAATTCCACCAATTGAAAACCGCTTGGGTTCTGATCAGGGGTGCTGTTATTCCCAATCATGCCACGTGAAGGCGGAGGGATCCTACCATCTCCTCTACCGGGGTGAACCTCAATGTACAGGCACCGAGCCAGAGTGGAAGAGCGTCCAACCCCCCTCGAGAGGAGTGGTACCAAAACCCGAGCTGTGTGTAGAGGTTACTACATCGACTACATCGAGCCGGAATTTCTCAACGTCACGCACTAGCTCAGGCTCTTGCCCAACCAGAGAGTTGACATTCCATGTCCCAAAAGCCAGTATTTGTAGCCCGACCCCATGGGGGCAGGCCCACCCACCAGGCGCTCAACAATGTGCCCCACCTCCAGGCCTGATTCCAAAGTGGGCTCCCGGTTACCTACGTCCAGGGAAAATGTGGTTCATTTATGTAACTCGTCATGAGACATCTTCTGAATCATTATTTGTCTTGTTCTTAACCTCAGACCAGTTTGCCATGGGTGACACTATCAGGGACACAAGGCCCCAGACAACATAGCTCCTATTAGGACACACAAACCCCACCACCACAATAAGGAGATGACTCATCAAGGGGGCCTTTTTACAAGTTATTTGGGCAAAAAAAAGTTTAATTAATCTTTACAGGTGTAACATTGCCCAAACATCTTTTTATAGTAAGGCTTAAATTTGTATTATTATGTATCATTATTATATTGGTCATTTATTCATTTGAAAAAAAATGTGATTAACAGCAAGTTAACTATGGAAACATTCAATAATCATGATTTAATTTTTTGACAGGACAGAACACAGTACATAAATGTATATATGCATGTATATGTAAAGTTCTAATATTGACAATACTACAGAATTTAATATGTAAGGTCACATGAATAATCTGGTGATCATTCTAATCTCTTAGTTTAATCAAGTACAATCCAAATTTATAAAGTATGTATATAAAAAAGATAAAGCAGATGCCTAAAGTTTTTTTTTCTCATGAAAGTTTTGACTTTCATAATACATGAAAAGTGAATAGTTTAGTGGTGTAGAAGAGATGGAATTCAAAGGAAGCGGCTTTTAGAGAACATGTGTGTAGTTATGGCTACAGATAAATCAATGTACTTCAAGTGTTAAGATCTTGAAATATCTACATGGAAAAGTTAGATCTCATAAGTGTGCATAAAAGTTTTCATTGAGAGAATTTCATCATAACGCTGTGTGGTTCTACGGTAAAAGTCCAGACCTGTCAGGATTTCAACATCTCTTACCCGAGCTGTGTGTAATTTCATCAGGTCCTCCACCCAATTAGAATCCCCATCTCGGCCCTGCAAGGGATGATTGACGAATATTAGTTTGAATTTATGGACCTCATACGATCACAAGTAACACTGAATTTTGTCCAATTTCTTATAATCAAGATTGCAAGATTAATAAAACTACTTGCATAAATCAACTACATTAGGTTTCTGGAGGGATTTTTTTTTTTTTAATTATCGATGACGTCAAAAGACAGAGGTGGGGAACAGAACACAATAGCCAAAGAAACAATTCCCAAGCTCAATTGCATTAAATTGTTATCAGGTTCAAAGACTTTTCTCCTTTCAAGGGCGAGATTGAAACAGCTGTAATAGTTTTGGTAAAAATGCAATATGAAAGCCACTTTTCATGTGTCCTGATGCTTGGAAAATACCACGAAAATGCCTTTATGTAAGGCCCAAGCCAAGATAGACAATGAATAGGTTTCTGTGCTATAAGATGCGGCGACTGACTTGGACCTGGAAGAGGACCAGCTGAGTCGGGTGGACGTGCTGCAACACGCCCAAATCTGGCACATTGGATCATTTTTTTTATTGTTGCACAAGGAATATGTGACTTTTCTCATTTCAAGTAGGTGGGCGAGATTTAAACTGCTGTACTTGTTTCAGCCAAAATGTGGTGTGAGAACCACTTTTCAAGCATCACTAAGCTTAGGAAACCTCAAGAAAACAACCCGTATAAACATTGAATGCAACAAACTAAAGTCTGGACTACTGGATCAAAAAGTAGAACACCACATCCAGGGAGAAGCCTTGTCCTTGGCCGCGACCTGGATGCGCCACCCGAGGAACAGTGACCACAAGGCCATGGCCCGCTTCCTCCAAAGCAGATTGGTGCCAGTGCTCAGTGGCTCAAGCAACCTGCGCTTAACTGAGAAAACCTTCGACTCAGATGCGACTGAAAGCAGCTTCAGCGGCGTTGTGCAAGCTCACAGTGCACCACAAGTCATGTTTATTTGATGAAAGGGGCATGAGAATGTGTTTAGGTGCATCATTGTTAACAGATTGGAAACTGCCATACTGGGTGAGTTATAGTAACAATGTGATTGGTTTGGAGTCTTTATGATCTGGCAACCCAATATTTATTAATTTTTATTTATTTTTTAATACAAGAATTTTATATCTTTTAGAGAAGCAAACACCTGGTTGTTTTATTTTAATGACCAGCCATTTGAAAAGTGGTGAAACTATCAGTCTCATACAAAAACAGTCACATAAATGATTATGTTTGATTAAAATGAGATAAATCATTGAAAAATAGCTACAAAGTTAGGCAATACAAGCTCGTAAATGAGAGATGGGGAAAAAATTATTAAGCTGTAAAATTTGTGTCACTCTAATGCAGGGGTCGGGAACTTTTAAGAATATTTTTTCACGGTTGCTAATCAATGAGTATCAATGAGAGTAAGCATGCAGAAGAGTATAATGAAGAAAAATTATGATTAAAAAGGCGCTAGAGATAGTCTCGGCGCCACAGTGTGACGCTCTCATTGGTGCGTTCGGGGCTTAGGTGGTCTCTCACCAGCGGTTCCCATATTTTACCACACAGGTTAGCAGAGAGCCATATACACCCATCAAAAGAGCCACATATGGCTCCCGAGCCATTGGTTCCCTACCCCTACACTAAAATGTGGGCAATTTGTAGTAATGTCACCACTTTTAAAGTACAAAGTTCTCTGAGATCTTTTGATAACATTGTCGCTCTGTTGCTAATCAATGATAATCAATGGGAGTATGCATGCAGAAGAATCTAATGGAAAAAATGTTTAAAGACGCACTGGGTGTAGTGTCGGCGCCACAATGCTCACTTAACCCTCCTATTGATGCATTCAGGACTGAGCTCTCTCAACAGCGGTTCTCATATTTTACCTCACAGTTTGGATGAGAGCCATATGCACCTATCAAAAGAGCCACATGAGAGAGCCATAGGTTCCCTACCCCTGCTCTAATGTCAAGAATTTGGCTATGATGGGCCATCTTTCCTGAGAATTGAAATGCACAACAGCAATTCAGGTGGGAGCCGCTTCAAATGAGCCAGACTTTTGCGCGAAGTTGTCCATCACATGAGCTAGTCGCTGATGCCAATACAAAAGCTTAGCTCAAGCAAACAACTCGTGGCACTGTTGTAGTGGTGGACATGAGTCGGCTGTATGATCATACCCATCAGATTAAAAATATTGAGCTTGTTTTCCAGCTGGCATCGGTGACTTCTTTTCTACACCTGCCTTAAAAGATTGAAGACATCTAACTATTCGGCAGGATGACAAAGTGTCCCAAAAATCTTGATAACAGGTGAACATGCTCACGCTTTGCTGCAACTTGCTAGATTTTACCTGCAATCAAAAAAGCCGCTAATGCCTCAGCCACGACGAGCATTAGAGTGCCTTCCTGCTCGAGCGGAATGGTTTTGGCCCTCTTTTGTGCCGGTTGTGTATTCTCCCGTGACCGGATGATTCGCCTAAAGACGTTTCGCCGACGGACGTTTGACAGACGGACAGGTCGCCCGAACGTCCATTCGGCCGAACGGAGGTTTCGCTGAAACGGGATTCGCGCGCTCGCCCCGCCCCCGGATCGTGTGTGTACAAGTTTTGCAACCTCGGCCCGCGGGCCATATACGGCCCGTTAGGATTTTTAATCCGGCCCGCCGAGTAGGTAAATCATATCCCTACGGTCATCGGAGGGGTTTCTCCCCCGGAACAGTGCTTCGTGGGCGGATGTTAATGACAGTTTCATTATCGAGCTCCATATATTTCCCGAGTTTGAGCCCTTTAAAAATCGGCGGGGGTTCCCCCCAAGCCTATCCGAGAATAGTGCGCCGGGAGCGGACTGGGTTGGACGACGCCCCGCTGAATTTCTGCAGCTCCAGAAATGTTTCAAATTTGAGCCCCACACACATTGGAGGGGTTTTTCACTGAGCACAGTGCTCTGTGGGCGGACAGGGGTGACACATGCCCCGCTGGAATCCTGAGCACCATAATTTTTTTCTAAGCGTGAGCACCACATACATCTGCGGCATTTTTTCCCGAGCGTAACCAAGGATAGCGACACATGAGCGGATTGGGTTGGCTGGTGCCCCGTTGAAATCCTGAGCTCCATAAATTTTTCAAAGTATGAGCAACACACACATCAACGGTGTGTTTCCCCAGTGCCTATCCGACATTTGATGTCGAAAATACAAATACTAGTATTTGTATTTAATCATTAAACGCTGTTTTCGGCTGGATTTGACCGAATTTGAGAGCATTTTGAGCCGTTTGGCGAATGGCTTTGTTCTTAAAAGGGCCGACAAGCGACGACGTCGAGCTCCGTTGCCTCAAAACGCGCATCGGACATCTAGTCTGTATACACGAAGAATATGTGAATTTCCTTTGTCTTCTTTTAAAAAAAATAGTAGTAAAAAATACAATACTAGCATTGTATATACAAATACTAGTATTTGTATTTAATCATTAAACGCTGTTTTAAGATGGATTTTGAAAAATTTCTGGAGCTGCAGAAATTCAGCGGGGCGTCATCCAACCCAGTCCGCTCACGGCGCACTATTCTCGGATAGGCTCGGGGGGAACCCCCGCCGATTTTTAAAGTGCTCAAACTCGGGAAATATATGGAGCTCGATAATGAAACTCAGCATCTGTCATTAAAATCCGCCCACAAAGCACTGTTCCCGGGGAGAAACCCGTCCGATGACCGTAGGGATATGATTTACCTACTCGGCGGGCCGGATTAAAAATCCTAATGGCCCGTTTATGGCCCGCGGGCCGAGGTTGCAAAACTTGTACACACACGATCCGGGGGCGGGGCGAGCGCGCGAATACCGTTTCAGCGAAACCTCCGTTCGGCCGAATGACCATTCGGTGGAACGTCCATTCGGTGACCTGTCCGTCTGTCAAACGTCCGTCGGCGAAACGTCTTTAGGCGAATCATCCGAGTACCGTATTCTCCCATTATGTCCTTTATGCTTTCTAAAATGACTGGTTTAGGAACACTTTTTATTGTCGCGTTTGTCAGGCAGCAGATAAATTTAACTTACTACATTTATGGACTTTTATTATCCACTCCCCCACTCAAGTCTTGCTCTAATTACTGCTCTTTTTACCCCATACGGATCTTTTCGGTGGCGCAGTGACATTACCCTAAAGCAGGGGTGTCCATAGTATTCCACAAAGGCCCATAATGTTATGATCACGCTGCGTCGCTGGGTCGTCGCAGCGCGATCGGGGGTATCAGTTACGGTCGCGCCGCGTCGTGTGACGCGATCGTGGAAGGAGGTCGACCCAAATGCAGGAGGCAGGAGAGGACGAGGCATTAGCGTGATAACGAGTCCTTTAATGCATCAACCAAAACGTGCAAACAAGCGTGGCCGCATGCGGCGCGCATACGGACAGAGGCAAACAGAAAGGCAGCAGCATAACGACCGCTAGCTACCGCTAGCAACTGCTAACAACAGTCAATGGTAGAGTGATGATCCGGCGACGTGTGATGACGCGTCGCCTACTTAAATACAGGAACCGAAAATAATCATTGAATTGGCTACAGCCGGTACGTGTCGACGGCAACCCAGGAGGGCCAAGAGGGCACTCCTGACACATAATGGGTGCAGGTTTCTTCTTAAACCAGCAGCACTTGACAGCAATTAACTGATTACGCTTTTAACACATAAATTGGTGAAAATGTATCCCCTTCTTCAATTGGAATAAAAATCTGCACCCACTGCGGTCCTTTGGGACCGGTTTGGACATCCATGCCCTAAAGTAACTTCTTGTCAATTGAAAAACAAATGTTTTTTTGGGACCACATACTTCAGGTCACCAAAACATGGTACAAGCAAGCACAATCACCCTAATTATTTTGGTGGAAAAGGGGGACCACTGGATCTTAACTTAACTTAATCTTAATTACTCTTACTAGAAACATAGATTACTGTTTGATCTTTCCATGACAGTTGAGATTAGATCAGGTCCGGACACATGTAGCCTGAAAAGGATGTGGAGTCAGGAAGGTTAGAACTAACTGGTGCTGGGTTGACTCTAACGTTACACAGAGATATTGTATACTGTCCATTATGATGCTTTTCAAACTGACAAGCATTCTTCTGAGCTAATGTTATGTGATGAACTTGAAACATTTTGCTGGGCTGAATGAAATAATAAAAATCATGAATAAGATACACTAATAATGATTAAATCCCTGATCAAATCCCTACAATGACATTCTCTTTGATTTGACAAAACAATCTTACTAGAATCTACTCTGTAAATATTCATTCAAAAAGTACTTTTGATCATATCACGTGTTATGAATGATCTGTTATAAAAATTAACTTAGAAGTTTGAGCCACATCCGAATTCGTTCACCATTAACTCACCATGATCAAAGTGATTGTTTCTATTTGACCATTGGTTTGTGTTGTCTGGTAACAGTGTGTGTGTGTGTGTGTGTGTGTGTGTGTGTGTGTGTCTGTGTGTCTGTGTGTGTGTGCAAACATGTGGAATAGGTTTGCTGAGAAAAGAACTAAAAATCATCATTCGCGGACCCTCCGTGGCGCTCTAATTGTAGTATGTGACAATGGACGGTAATCGCAGTTTTTTTCCTTAAAATTGGCAGTGTAGGAAATTTTTAATCTCTTTAATTACAATTGGTGATACAAAATTTCAGAGACAAATAGAAGACAGGGCAATGAAAGTAAATACTCTTATTTAATAACAATGAAAAAGTATTGATTAATGACTTTTGTCATGCAAAATTTGAGTCAAAAAGCTAGAAAAAGTATATTAAGATAATATTGGAAAGGAATGTGCAGAGGAATGTTGCAAAAATGCCTGGCCAACATATTTGTGGACATTCCAAACTGCTTTCTGAATCCAAAATAAAAACAAAGCAATAGTCTGCTGTTATGAACTGGAAATAAAGTACCTAATAGTCTGCTATTATGAATTGGAAAAATAAAATTAAAATTGCTACATTTAAAGGTTATGTTAGAGTTGATAATATAAAGAATTGATCACTAAATGATTTAAGAAATGTATAATTAATAACTCTAATTTAATACACGTGTGGATGCCACAAATCATATGTTTAGAAACTGGAATAATTGTTTCAATCCAGATAAGGTAAAGAAGAGTTTTCAAGCCTGCGTAAAGTGAGGAAATATATTCACCTACTTTGCTAACTCACAAATCATAATATAGGAATAAATGTGACTTGATATTGGAAGTCTTTGACAAAAGCCCAAGAGTTTATTATCTAAATTATTGTGAATTATTATTATCATTATAGCAAGTGTTAATTGGCCAGATTTGGGCTGAGGTTGATGAGTTATGCAGATTTTATAGTCCAAATTCGTGATTGAATTTAATTCATTACCCAGAGGGGGACATGTGGTCACGCCAATCAGATGGAAAAAGAGGATGTATATCCTTGAAGTGTAATTTTGGATTGCATTTGGACAAAATCAGCCTTCCAAATTCAATGGTGACAAAAAAGGAGAAGCATTATTTGCTGAGATTTAAAACTCTAAAAGGAAAATGATAAATTAATTTGTTTTACTGTGAATGCTCAGAGAGTAACCTACATGTTTTATCAATACCATAGAGATCAGCTATAGAAAATTTTGATTCATAAATCACCAAAGAGGGAACAATTTTGGTGTATTCAAACAATTGTTTTTATTATGCTAAATTGGACTTAACTCTTGTAGAAAGTGTTAACATTTAGAGATTTGGAGTAAAAGCCTATTTAAAATGCTTTCTATTCAGGTTTAATGAGTGGACTGTTATAATCGATACAGTTATATGGGGATTGCAAATGTTTTATCAGAGTAAATATTCCCAAGGAACAATTTGACAATAATTATTAAGGGATTGTTTTCTATGTATATCACGTTTGACACGATTTCCAAGTTAATAGTTTATAAGGACAGATTTCTAAGTATGTTAAATGTTGTTTTATCTGATTTTTTTTTTCAGAATTCTGATTAGTGTTGTAGGCTACCTTCATCTGATTTTTTGCCATTTATCAAAAGTGATTTGATATGCATGTAACTAAATTGGTCTGGCAATTAATTTCTGAAATTAACTGTAAATTGTTTTTATCTTTTTGATGTTGAAGTGGATAATCGGTAGAAATGTAACTATTTTTTTTATTTTATGTCTAACTATTGGAAAAAATATTGATTAAGAAAGTTTTATAGGCAATGATAGACAAACTACAAAGACAACGTAATGTTATTTTTTTTGAAAAAAAGCTAATAGATTGGGGTATTTTTAATTTCAAACAACTGGGTATAATATGCAACGCGATACACATTATTGAATGAATTGGGACTTCTTGATTAGTATGCATTTTATAAGTTATGTGGTTTAATTGCTGTAAAGGGGACAGTTATGTAGTCAGGTTTAAAATATTAAGCTTGATGACAGGGGGAATGAGTTCAATTCTATTAAGAAACATCTCATCTCATCTCATTTTCTGAACCGCTTTATCCTCATTAGGGTTGCGGGGTGTGCTGGAGCCAACCCAGCTGACTCCGGGCCAGAGGCGGTGGACACCCTGAATTGGTGGTCAGCCAATCGCAGGGCACAAGGAGATGCACAACCATGCACAGTCCCACCCATGACTGGGGGCAGGCTACCATGCATGTTTTTGGAATGTGGGAGAAAACCCACACAGGCCCGGGGAGAACATGCAAACTCCACACAGATGGGCGTGACCTGGATGAGAACCCGACGCGCTAACCACTCGCCCCACTGGGCCGCCCTTACATATAGCTATATGGAGTATTTCAAATGTTTCATTAATGAGTAAATATTTCTAAGGAACAATTATTATTCAGGGATTGTTTTCTTTTTATATTAATGTTTGTCACGATTTCCAAGAGTTTATAAGGACAGGTTTCTAAGTATTTGGTTGGATGTTGTTTTATTAGATGTTTTTTTTTCAGGATTCTGATTAGTGTTTTAGGCTACCTTCATTTGACATGTTTTGCCGTTTTCTTTTCTCTTGAAGAGAAATACTTCTTATAATAGGATGTATTATTTCATTGCTTTCAAATAAGTAAGTTTTTAGCTGTCTCCTGGTTTGGAGACAGGACGTCTGTGAAATTTATAGCCCTTTGTATGGTTTGTAGGTAAAAACAAGTCTTTTAAATAACTAATTCAATTGTCTCAGTAGAGATGCCCAGAGGGAGGAATGGTGGCTTTGTTCCTGAATGTCAAGACAGGTAGGGGAGGATCACAGCTTTGGACCCGAACTAGTCCCCTTGTTTGAGCAATAGCCATGGATGGGCTTTTGTGAACACTTACATTTATCCAAAATTATTTAATAGAATGTAACTAAATTGGCCTGGCAATTAATGTCTGAAATGAACTGCAAAATGTTTTTACAAATTTAATTTGATTTTTATTTTGTCTAACAATTGAAAAAATATTGATTAAGAAAATTTTATAGGAGATGATAGACACACTAGAAAGACAATGTAATGTTAAACTTTTGCAAAAAAGCTATTAAAGTGGGAGATTTTTCTTTTTAGACACCTGGTTTTGATATTGAATTGAATTGAATCCTTTTATTGTCACTGTACAAGCATAGTGAGATTTAAAGCTTTTACCATGTAGTGCACAAATAAAAAAAACTAACAGACAAATAAATAATCAATAAATAAGAAATACAAAAATAAGTAGTCCAAGTTAGGTCAGCAGAGCTTGTTCCGTCTGAAGTCCAGGATGAGTTGCATGGTTTTGAAGACGTTCAGCACCAAGCATCACTGAGTGGGGGGGACGCAACAACCAATAAAAAACCCCACATAGACACAATCAGTATATAGTAATGATAAGTAAATGATCACTAAATAGTAATAGATAAATAAGTGGTAACATAATAAATAGGTAGTGTAAGTAGTAGTAATATGTTTTGATTAGGTCCTAGGTGCAGAACTTGAGTTGAGTATGGTGATAGATCTTGGGAATAAACTGTCCTTGAGTCTATTTGTCTTGGCTGTTATGGCTCTGTAGCACCTTCCAGAGGGCAGCAGGTTGAGTGGTGGAAGCCGGGATGCGTATTGTCTTTTATAATCCTCTCAGGCCTTCTAAGGCACCGGGATTCATAGACGCTGGACAGAGTAGGTAGGGGGAAGTTGATGATCTTTTGGGCTGTGTTGATCACCCTCTGTAGTCTTTTCCGGTTGGCTTCTGTGCAGCTTGAGTGCCACACTGACACATGGTAGGTCAGCATGCTCTCAATGGCAAACTGGTAGAAGGTCACCAGCAGGTTGGTGTTCAGTTGGTCCTGCCTGAGTACTGAAATGTAGCCTCTGCTGCACCTTCTTGACGAGTGCTGTGGTGTTTGCCACCCGAGTGAGATCAGCAGAAATGTGGATTCCTAGGAATTTGAAAGTCTCCACTTGCTCCACACATTCGCCGTCAATATACAGGGACGACGGCGCAGCCTTGTTCCGTCGGAAGTCCAGGATGAGTTATATGGATTTGGAGACGTTGAGCGCCAAGTTGTTGAGAGCGCACCACACGCTGAGTCTAAGGACCTCATCTCTGTAGGCCGTCTCATTCTCCCCTGTGATTATCCCCACACCGTTGTATCAGCCGCAAATTTCTTAATGATGTTCTCAGGGTGCGTGGGTCTACAGTCCTGTGTGTAGAGCGAGTAGAGTAGTGGACTCAGCACACACCCTTGGGGCGAGCTGGTGATGAGCATTCGGGCAGATAAGAGGTGGCTACTCAGCTTCACGTGCTGGAGTCGGTTGACCAGAGAGTCCTTAATCCAGGAGCATGTGGAAGGTGGGAGCCCCAGGTTGGCCAATTTTGGGATAACAATGTCCGGTCTTATGGTCTTATAGGCTGAGCTGTAGTCGATGAAAAGCATCCTGACGTAGCTCCCTCTTTTCTCAAGGGGGCTCAGTGCAGCGTGGAGGCCGGTGGTTATTGAATCTTCGGTGGATCTACTCGGCCGATATGAAAACTGATGCGGGTCGTGGATGAGGGGAAGACTTGCTTTGATGTCTTTCAGTACCAATATTGCAAAGCACATAGTGATGATTGGTGTGAGAGCTGCTGGGCGGTAGTCGCCCTTATTGTTAGCGGGTGACTTCTTGGGTATTGTGATTTGAGACAAACTGGGAAGGAGGCTAGTTCTAGTTAAAGCTTGAAAATATCTGTAAAGAGTGGTGCTAATTGGTCAGCACAGTCCTTACGTAAGTACTTTGCCTGGTATTGCATCCCTGTGGCCTTCCTTGGGTTGACTGCATGGACGGAGCACACATCTCACATCCACTACTTCCACAATGAGTGGGGTGGAGCTTCTTCTTGAGCTCGATTTGGGATGTACTGGAGGTTGAGATGGTGTGACTGGGCGGTGGGCTTGGGACTCAAACGCAAAAAAATTGTTTGGTCTTCAGCCAGTGCCGCATCTGAGTCTGCTGGAGTTGCAGCTCGGCCCTTGTAGTTGGCGAGGGTTCGTATGCTCTAAATCAAAAATCAAAGCCTTGATTGTCATCATACACAGCTGCGTATAAAGAAATTGGTGGTGCTACTCCACAAAGGGCGTATTCCCAGTAAAAACATAAATAAGTAATATGAAAATATAAAAGTCACATCCTGGCAAGGTAAATTCTAAAATATTGCTTAATCTAAGATATTGCACATTGTTATTGCACACCCCGAAGTTATTGCACAGAAAGAATTGTGTCGTGGTAATGCAGGTTCAGAGTCCTGATGGCTGTGGGAAAAAAATCTATCCCTAAGTCTATTTGTCCGTGCTTTGTGAGACCTGTAGTGTCTGCCAGAGGGCAGCAGCTGGAATAGGTTGTGACCAGGGTGGTATGGGTCCCTAACAATGTTCCTGGCTCTGCTGAGGTAGCGAGGGCTGGCAATGTCATCCAGTGAGGGCAGAGAGCAGCTGATGAATCTTCTGAGCGGTGTTGATCACGCTCTGCATGGCTTTTCTGTCTGCTGCCGTGCTTCCAGAATACCACACTGTAATGCAGTATGCCAGGATGCTCTCTACAGTGGCTCTATAGAAGCTCACCAGAAGCTTAGTGTCCAAGTGGTTCCTCCTGAGTACCCTCAGGAAATTGAGTCGTTTCTGGTCCTTCTTCACTTCACCACTGCTGTGGTGTTGGTAGACCATAAGAGCTTTTCCGTGACATGGACCCCCAGGAATTTGAAGGACTGAACCCTCGCTACGCATACTCCGTTTTAGTTTCTTTAGTTCTTGTGGTGTTAAGTGTGAGATTGTTCACCAAACACCACAAAGACAGTTTGTTGACCTCATCTTTGTAGGCAGACTCATCCCCCTGAGATGAGTCCGACCACTGTGGTGTCATTGGCAAATTTGATGATGGCGTTAGAGGTGGTGGCTCGGTGTACAGTCGTATGTGTACAGGGAGTATAGAAGAAGACTCAGTACACAACCTTGAGGGAAGCCAGTGCTCAGTGTAATGGAGGAAGAGAGGTGGGGACCAAGTCTAACAGTTTGTGGACGGTTGGTTAAGAAGTTCTTAATCCAGCAGCAGATGGAAGAGGATAGTCCAAGGTGGGAGAGTTTGTCAGCCAGAATGTCCGGTATTATAGTGTTGAAGGCTGAGCTATAGTCAATGAAAAGCATCCTCACATAGTTCCCATGGTGTGTGTAGAGCTATGGTGATGGCGTCCTCAGTGGACCTGTTTGCTCCATAAGCAAACTGGTGAGGGTCAACTGAGGGAGGTATTGTATCCCTGATGTGGCGCGCGACCAACTTTTCAAAGCACTTTATGATCACAGGCGTAAGTGCAACATGCCTATAATCATTCAGGCTGTCAATGGTTGGCTTTTTAGGGACAGGGATGATGGTGGCAGATTTCAGGAAGGCTGGAATGATGAATTGTTGGAGGGAACAATTGAAAATATTTGTGAAAACCCCAGTCAGCTGGTCAGGACAGGCTATGAGCACCTTCCCAGGTACTCCGTCAGGGCCAGCAGCCTTCCTGGTGTTCACAGTTTGCAGTACCTGTCTCACTCCATGTTCCTCAAGCTGCAGTGTACTGTTGCAAGGTGCTGGATGTGTTGAGACTGAATCAGATTTGTCAGTCTCAAAGCGGGCACTGCCACATTGTTCGGGGGTTGTTAACCCTAGAATGGTAACCCTCTATTTCAGGGGTTACCTTTCACGCTTCTGAAATAGAGGGTTATATTGGTTACCGGGGAACCAAATGGGTACCCTTCATTGCACCGTCTTGCTTAGGACCCATTTTTTTCCCCAGTAACCATGGTAACCCTCTATTTCAGAAGCGTGAAAGGTAACCCCTGAAATAGAGGGTTACTATTCTAGGGTTAAGAAACAAATATCTCCTCATCTTTAAAGCACCCTTAACCAAGCCAGGGTGCTCTGGAACCAACGATATAACCTAAAATGACTCCTTGGTGGTCATTTATATATCAGAAGCATCTTGCCAATTGTCAATTCTTTATATTTTATGCTTATTTGATATCTGGCTAATTGTAATTCACCAAAGGCTGGACTGCATGTACAAGGCCACAATATTTTTAGAAGGGACTGTGCAAGAAGTCGGGGTGGAGGGGTAATGTTCTTTATTAAGGAACACTTAAAGTGTAAGCATAAGTGTTTGCGTACACAACCTTGAATGTATCAGTTTTAAGATATCTCTATCTCCACAAATGTCAATAACTCTGATTGGCATGTATATACCTCCATCTGGCTCTAGTGCTTTCTATGCGGAACTTTGGGCTCTACTTAGGGAATGTGTCACAAGAAATGAAGTTAACTCCATATCATGGGGGTTCAGATTCAACAATCAAATGGATGAGCTATGTTTTTAACTAAAGATAGCATGCTACTTTCTTACATAGGCATACTGAATTCCAACGATTGGGGGGTTTAAACAATCTCATACCTTTAGTATCGTTTAAGTGTATGACTTCATCAGAAGCTAAGTTTCGTCTGGGTTTCAATGACCTCCATCAGCGTACTGTGGTTCTTCAGGTAGAAGATTAGGTTAAGAGAAGGTCTGCAAAAGGAAGCTGATAGCGTTTTAAAAAATGATGAATTGGATTTTCCTCTTATAATCATTTAACAGCGATTGCCACGTCTTCATCAACATCCTTATATTTCTGCTGCTAGAATGGAATGATTTGATCTCTGACCTCTTGATTTTGCAAGGAAACTGTCATGTTTAACGGTGGCGGCTACGGCGAAGTTGAACCGAGTATGCAGGAAAAAGGCGGCGAAAACCAGCTGGGTATGAGAGGACTGGAAACACGTGTATACTCACACACCCAGACAGCACAAACAAGACACACCAACAAAATCCCAACATAAAGTGACAGTACCCCCCCAAGGGATGAATCCCAGACGTCCCAAAATCCAAAACTCCAACATCGGAACAACAGGGAGTGAGGCAGGTGGCCTGGAGGAGGGCAAATGTGATGTCCATAACATGAAGAAAAAACAAATCCCCAGTTGGGAGGTCATCCCGGCCAGCCCGCCAAGAAGCGGCGAGCAGCCCCTTCAGGTGGTCGTCCCGGCCGGCCCGCAAAGAAGAGGGGAGCAGGCCTTTCAGGCGGTCGTCCCGGCCGGCCCGCAAAGAAGAGGCAAGCAGGCCCTTCGGTTGGTCGTCCCGGCCGGCCTGCAAGGAAGCAGCCAAGCAGGCCCTAGGGGAGGTCGTCCAGGCCGGCCCGCAAGGAAGCAGTGGGCTGGCCCGTTGGGAGGTTGTCAAGTCAGGTCCACTAGACAGTAACAATGCGTAATGCCCTGGACAGTCCATGCAGAGATCAGCGCGATGTGGCAGAGTGACTCACCTAACCCTGAGGCGATACTGCTGGAAGTATCGTTGCCCCCGCCCTCTGCCTTCAAGCCTTTGCTGTCGTCGGCGGCCTCCAAGTTCTTGCCGTCGTCGCCAGCCTCCAAGTTCTTGCCCTCGTTGTTGGCCTCCAAGTTCTTGCCGTCGTTGTTGGCCTCCAAGTTCTTGCCATCGTCGTCGGCCTCCAAGTTCTTGTCGTCGGCCTCCAAGTTCTTGCCGTCGTCGTCGGCCTCCAAGTATGCGCCGTTGGGGTCACCGTCCATAGCCTCCAAGCATACGCCATTGGGGTAAACGTCCACGGCCTCCAAGTATATACCGTCGGGGTCGCCGTTCACAGCCTCCAAGTATACATCGTCGGGGTCTCCGCCTTCGGCCTCCAAGTATACGCCGTCGGGATCTCCGTCCACGGCCTCCAAATTCTTGTCAAGGTGATGGTTGTCGTTGGCCTCCAAGTTTTTGCCGCCGTCATGCCCCCCGCCAAAAGGATGGCCGTCCACGGCCTACAGGTTCTCGCCGTCGTCTTGGCCCCCACCAGGAGAATCGCCCTCGCCGGCACCCACACCAAGAGGATTGCTGTCACTGGGCACATGAAAGCGGGGTGCAGTGGCGGGCGCGAGGGTGCGGAGTGCCGGTGTTGACGCGAGGGTGCGGGGCGCTGGCATCATCGCAAGGGTGTGGGGCGTCGCGCGACACTGCGGGGTACCGGCGCGGGGCGTCGGTGCGGGGCCGGTGAGGCGCCGGTGTGGGTGCTCGGGAGCGAGGCGCCAGCGTCGGCGCGCAGGAACCAGGCGTCAACCCGCAGGAACCAGGCAACGGCGTGCAGGAACGAGGCACTGGCGTCGGCGCGCAGGAATGAGGGACTGCGTCGGCGCGCAGGAATGAGGCGTCGACGTACTGGAACGAGGCGTCGGCGCGCAGGAACGAGGCGTCGGCCGTAGGAACCAGGCTCCGGCGTCGGCGCGCACCGTGTTCCCGTCAGTAGGGAGTAAAATTATTCCTTAGCCGTCAACCGTCGAGAGTCCGTGATGTGGGGTCGGTTCACGTGAGCTCCACTCCACATCGCCTGCCGAGTAGAATTGGTGGGAGTGAGAAAGTCCCACTCGGAGTCGGAGCCCAGGAGATTAATGGGCTGCGGAAGGCACGTGACGGGCAGGTCGTCGTCGGCTCCCAGCGGCTCACAGAGAAAAGCCCAGTGAGCGATCCCACACCGTAGATATGATCCTGCTGGGTCCTTTATTGTTGAGAGTATTCTGTCATGTTTAGCCAAGTTGAACCCAGTATGCAGGAAAAAGGCAGCGAAAATTGCGTATGCAAAAACGTTGGTTTTTAGTCACAAGAATTCAATATCAAAGTGACAAAATAAACAGGGGAAGGCTGCACACCGACAAAAATCAAAAACATGACT